>NC_138186.1:156567009-156812461 GCF_964194105.1 Spermophilus citellus | reverse complement strand
ACAAGGTGTGTGGTGGCTCGTGATTCTGTGCCCAGCCAAGACATTGGCAGTGCAGCAACCCGATAATGTTCTCGGGGAACCGACTCTTTCTCTGTACCCACTCTGCCATTCTCAGTTTGTGGTTTTCAGTCCTCAAGACGGCTGCCTCATTATCACAACACGGCTACTGAAGCACTTGGCATCACATCTTTAGGCAAAGCCAACAGCTGAGGGCCTACTAAAAAGAACAGGCCTTCTTTACTAAATTGCAAAATTCTTAGAGACTGTACTATTGCATCTTTGTATCCCCCACTTTCCCTGGGCCAGACCCAGTTAGCATACACAGTAGAGGCTAGAAAGTGGTAGAATTAAAGAGAAAACCAGATTTAATTACTAATCATGCTCGTTGCCTGCTATCGGTCAGTGGATTCTTTTTCTCGGGGTCATTCCTCAAATGGCCTGCCCAGCGTGTGCACATTCTCAAAATGTGTACCCATTTATACGGCGGATAGTACAGCAAACTGCAGATCACACAGTGTGGCCTTTATCGACAGATATGCTAAGAGGAAAGTACCTTCTAGAGCAAAGCCTGCCTGCCCTGTTTAAAAATAAAAATGAATTAACACAAAGCCCAGCTGTGCTATTACTGCAGCTCAGTGCTGCGGGTGGCATTCTCACTGTGGGCCATACCAGAAATATTTTCCTTCACAATTTTTTTTAATCCTCAAAGAGTTAAAAATAAACATGACCAACCCTAAACCAAACTGAAAATGTGGAAAAGTTCTGCCCTTTTTCTCCATTTTCAGGCAATTAGGTCAAATGATGTGTACCTTCATGGCTTTGGACATCTATTGTTGAATTCCTTCCAGAATGCTCTCTGTAACCAATGATGAGAATGTCCATAAACAGAAAAGTTGTGTTGCTAATCTTTTATTCCTGTTTGGTGTCCTCACTTTGCTTCTTTGACATAGCAAGTTAGGAACAGTGCGCAGGGATAGGCTCAGGTCCAGTTGGTGAACTCTTGTTGTGGATATTGCTTTTAGCTTTCCATACCCTGGCTCCTGTCACTGTTGCCACCCACCAGTACTAGGTTTTGCCTTTAGGAGACCCACGCATTTGTTCAGCTTTGCTCAGGTATAACAGCTTCTTGCTAGAGCTGTTCTCTTTCCTCCCACAGGGACCAAACCCCGCCAAGCACAGACTCCACCCTCGACTCCAGCAAACGTAGGGGTTGCTGTTCACACTTATTTCTTCAGTGAAAATATGATGTGTGGGTCTCCTGGTTCTTGCTGTCCAGTTCTTCCAATATATTTTTTTCCTCTTAAGACAGTGAGAATGAGTTTCTTCTCTTTGCAGACTTGGATGAATAGGTTTTCTTTTTTTAAATTCATGCTCACAGATCTCAGAGGGCCTCTGCACGATGCTCGAGGCCCTCTGTGTTTCCCCAGGAAGCTGTCTCCCACTCTCTGAATGAGCAGTCACACAGCCTCTCTCCTCAGATCCCCATTGCCAAATCAACAGCCTCACCTGCACCCTTATCAGCTTCTCGCTGTCAGAATTCGATAGCCAGCTCTGCTACTCTCAAAGCCGGCTTGGACCAGGAGTTCGAAGCTGTGTGTTGTAGAAGGCGGATCAAGAAAAGAGAAAAGGCCTGGATTCAGGAAAAATAACATTGTGGATGGCATGACGTGCTGCGCACATACTCACTTGCAGGATTCAAGTCCCAGCCTCCCTGCTTCTAGAAGTGCCAGCAACTGACTGATGTAAGTGACCTCTCTCTGGGATGGCCTTTGACTTTATCTAAGCACCATTATCTGAGGTTAAGGCTCCCTCCTGGGAACAGCCCTCATCCAATGACAGGTGAATTTAAAGGTATACAAGCCCATTAATCTTGCCCCAACTTGGGACAAGTTTGCAGGGCCAACACAGCTCCAGAGACTCAGGTCTTTATTGATTGCATTGCAGTTTAACTTTTCTCATGTCTTTCCTTCACTCTGGAAAGCATGCCCTGACACCCTTGTTAGTAGTTTCTTATGGGTCAGCTATTGGAGGAGACTGTCCAGCAACAGTTAGAACCCGAAGGGGTCTGAAAGAGATGAGATTTTGGGATAAGATTACCTTCAAGCAACTGGCATCCAGGAGCATGTGACCGTTATAAACTGTACTGTGAAGAACTGAGAGTTTCTACTGATGGAAGATAAGTGCAATGTATGAGGTATTGAGAGATACAGTGTAGGGGACAAGTATAAGGGACATGGAATAGGATAGTTGTTGCTAAGGTCAATCAGTGCTTTAGAGGAAGGCAATGAATGGTTGAGAGTTAAGTTAATCCGAAGTCAAAGGCTAAATGTGAAAAGCAGAGGGTGTCCTTGGCAGCATATAAAAACGCTTTTATCTCTAGCAACTGGAGAACAGGAAAAGGTGAGGATTAGAGCAAAGACTTACCTAAAAAAGTAGCAATACTTCATAGGAGGTCCAATTCTCAAGTTCAAAAAGTTATGTCAAAGTTAGAGACTCCTCGGAAGGACTGGGACATGTAGAAATGGAACTGAGACCTACTTAAAACTCTTGAATCTCTAGATTCCTATAAATTCTCTGGGGCTCCAGAAATGGACCAGTCCATTTTTCTGGGTAAACATTAGTATGTCTCTCTGGAAGATGCAGCAACCATTTCTTTGCAAGACAGCTTGTGCCTCTGTTAGGACTGGTCTAAGAAAGACATTTCCAAAAAATTGAAGAGGAGGAAAGATTTCCAAGATTTTATAAACAGAGTACAGTAAATTTTTGTTGGCAGATACCAGCAAGATACAAAACTGTAGACCAATATTCCTCATAATGATTCTGTAACTTATTTAGTATGATTTCCATCCTTTTAAATCTATTGAGGCTTACTTTATGACCCAGTATAATGTATCTTGGGTAATATTCCATGTGAACTTGAGAAGAAAATAGAAAACTGCTATATTTATTTATTTAGTTTTCTTTTTAAAAATTGATTTTAAAATAAATAAATAAATAAATGACGGTGGAATGCGTTAAAATTCTTATTACACATATATACCACAATTTTTCATATCTCTGTTTGTATATAAAGTATTTTGACACCCAATTCGTGTTTTCACACATGTACTTTGGATAATGATGTCTATCACATTCCACCATCCTTGATAATCTCCTGCCCCCTCCCTTTCCCTCCCACCCCTCTTCTCTATCTAGAATTCATCTATTCCTCCCATACTTCCCCTCCCTACCCAACTATGAGTCAGCCTCCTTATAGGCATTAGGCATTTGTTTTGGGGGGATTGGTTAACATCACTTAGCATTATCTTCTCCAACACCATCCATTTACCTGAAAATGCCATGATTTTATACTCTTTTATTGCTAAGTAAAATTCCATTGTGTACATATGCCACATTTTTTTTTATCCATTCATCCACTGAAGGGCATCTAGGTTGGTTCCACAGTTTAGCTATTGTGAATTATGCTGCTATAAACATTGATGTGGCTGTGTCCCTATAGTATGCTATTTTTAAGTCCTTTGGGTATAGACCAAGGAGAGGGATAGCTGGCTCAAATGATGATTCCATTCCCAGATTTCCAGGAATCTCCATACTGATTTCCACATTGGCTGCACCAATTTTCAGTCTCACCAGCAATGTATGAGTGTACCATCTTCGCCAACACTTATTGTTGTTTGTCTTCATAATAGCTGCCATTCTGACTGGAGTGAGATGATATCTTAGAGTAGTTTTGATTTGCATTTCTCTAATTGCTAGAGATGCTCTAGAAATTACAATATACATCTTAATTTATCAAAATCTATGTCAGATCTGACTTAATTCCAGTGAAATGTAGAAACTGAGTCCTATATAGCTTTGATTCCTCCCCACCCTTTATACATATTACAGGTATACTTGTTATAAACCCAAAGACCCATTTTTATAACTATTACTGTATATAATCACATGACTTTTTAAAAAGCTGAAAGTATTTATTTTTAGAATTTGCTATATTAAACTTCACATGTATCATTTTTTATTTGCTTCCTTTATTATTGTAGATTCAAATTACCAATTGGCATCATTTCCTTACCACAATAAACCTATGTTCCCACCTGCCGCTTTTATTCTGCCATTGCAAATATATTATACATTTCTCTATTTATAAAATTATATATGTACTGCTGAATGCAATTGCTTTATAATCAGTTAAGAGAAGAAAAGAGAGGAAATACAGGATTATGTTGGCTTTCATAATTATCTGTATAATCAACTTACTGGTGCTTTTTGGTTATTTATTTATGTGAATGTAGATTAGTATTTGATATCACTTTATCTCAGCTTAAATAACTTCCTTTGATATTTCTTATCAGCATATCTCCAAGCTTTTGTTTATCTGGGAGTTTCATTATTTCACTTATTTTTGGGAAAAAATAATTTTTCTGATTCTGGGTTGCCACTTTTGACTTTTAGCAGCTTGCATATGTCATCCCAATGTCTCCTAAACTCTCTTGTTTTTGGTGGGAGGTGAGTTGTTAATCTTTTTAAGGATCCCATAATCCCATGTACACGATGAAACAGTTTTCTCTTACTTCTTCTGAGATTTTTTTCTTTTTCTTCAACTTTCAAATTTTGGCATTGATGTGTCTATATGTATATCTCACATTTTTCCTAAACTATGTTGATATTTAAAAATTTTTTTTAGTTGTAGATGGACAATACTTTATTTTATTTATTTTTATGTGATGCTGAGGATCAACTCCAGTACCTCATTCATGCTAGGCAAGCGCTCTATCACTGAGTCACAACCCCAGCCCCCTAAACTATGCTGATTTTATTGAATGTGTAGAATACTATTTGTTTGGTTTTGTTTTTTGTCAAATTTGAAAAATAAATATTTTTTTGACAAAATAAATATTTTGTCAAATTTGAAAAATAAATAGTTACTCATATTGTAATTTATTTTTTGTTGATAAGTAAAAATTGTATAGATTTATTGTGTATATCATGCTATTTTGAAATATGTACAGATTATAAAATGGCCCATTTGAGTTAATTAATAAATGTATTAGTTCACATATTATTTTTGTAGTGAAAACATTTAAAATCTATTTTAAACAGTTTTTTTTAAATTTTTTTAGTTATCAATGGGCCTTTATTTTATTTATTTATTTATATGTGTTGCTGACAGTCAAACTCCATGCCTCACACGTTAGGCAATTGCTCTACCACTGAGCTATGACTCCAGCCCTCAACAATTCTTAAGAATATAATATATATGTCTTTATATATACAGATGTTATGGTATGTAAAGATGTTATAATATACACATATACATTATATACATTTAAGTTATTATATGTGCATAAATTATATATAGGTAAAGTGAGTCCATTATAACATGTTTTCTTTATCCATTTGTTGATGAACACCTAAATTGATGTCATATCTTGGCTATTGTCAAGATCATTGCAATGAACATAGGAATGCAGATATCTCATTATTATTGTGTTTCTTTTGGATATATACCCAGTAGTGAGACTGCTGGATCATATAGTAATTCTATTTTTTATTTTTTTGAGGAACTTCTATACTGATTTCCATAATGGCTGCACAAATTCACATTGCCACCAATAGTGTGCAAAGTTTCCCTTTTCTCCAACATTTGCTATTGTCTTTTCCTTTCCTTTCTCTCCCTCCTTCCTTTCTTATTTCCTTAATAGATTTTGTATTTTACAGAAATTCTAGATTTCTAGAAAAATTGAGCAGATAGCACTGATAGTTTCCACAGAACCCCTATTAACAACACCCCCTATCATTAACATCTTTCATTACTACATTTGTTACAATTAATGAACCAACATAAATATATTGCTATTAAGTAAAGTTAGTATTTTACATTGAGGTTTACACCTTGTGTTGTATAGTTTTATGTGCTTTGACGAAGACTGTTGTGTAACCGTCATTAAGGTATCACACAGAATAGTTTTATTGCCCTAAAATCTCCCATGTTTCACCTATTCATCTCTTCCACCTTTTCTCTGAATCCCTGACAACTACAAATATTTTTACTGTCTTTGTAGTTTTGTCTTCTCCAGAATGCCATGTAATTGAAATAACATACAATAGAGACATCTTTCAAACAAGTTTCTTTCACTTAGCAATATGGATTTCTTTTGTGTGTCTTTTTGTTGTTTGATAGCTCATTTCTTTTTATTACTCACTGGATTCCATCATCTGGATGTATTATAGTATATTATCCATTTGTCTGTTGAAGACATCTTGGTTGCTTCCAGTTTGAGTTATTATGAATAAAGCTAGTATAAATACACATGTGCAGGTTTTGAGTGAACTTAAGTTTTCAACCCAATTGTTCGAATATCTAGGAGCACAATTGCTAGGTTGCATGGTAAGACTATGTCCAAATTTGTAAGAAAATGCTGATCCATATGTCCAAATTTGTAAGAAAATGCTGCACCTTTCCACATTCCCTTGAGCATTGAACAGGAGTTCCTGTTGCTCTGCGTCTTTGTCAGCATTTGGTGTTGTCAAGTGGTGTTTTGGATTTTAGCCATTCCTTTTAATTTGCAATTCTCTGATGGAAGATGACAGTAAGCATGTTTTTAGATACTCATTTGCCATTTAGGTATCTTCTTTGGTAAAGCATCAATTTAGATTTTTTTGCTCATTTTTTTGAATTGTTTTGTTTGTTTTCATATAATATTTAATAATTTTTAGATGTTTTAGTATATATTATACATCACTGCACTATATATATTTTAGATACAAGTCCTTTATAAGATATAAATTTTTCAAATATTTTCTCCCAATTTATGGCTTGTGTTTACATTCTTATGACCATGTATTTCACAGTGTAAAAATGTTTCATCTAGTTTTGGTGTAAAGGTAATGTGGGCTTCATAGGATGAGTTTCCATCTCTCCACTTACATTATCCAGCTGTTCTTGCACATTATCTACTTTTTCCATTAGAGCCTATGTTAGTTATATTTTTGTTGCTGTGACAAAATATCCGAGAAAAAACAACTTAAAGGAGGAGAGATTTATTTTGGCTCACAGTATTAGAGGCTTCAGTCCATGGTCACTTGGTCCCATCACTTTGAGCCTGTGGTGAGGCAGAACATCATGGCAGGGAGCATGTGATAGAACAAAGCTGCTCTCTTCAAAGTGGCCAGAAATGAGGGAGGAGGGGAGAGAGAAAAATGGATGGAGGGAGATGGAGAGGGATAGTGAGAGAAAGGGGCCAGAGTCCCAATATCCTTCAAGGACACATGACTAGTGACCAGCTTCCTCCAACTAAGCTCCACCATCTCCTAATAGCACCATTAGCCAGGAACCATGCCTTCTACAAATAAGACTTTGGGGGAAATTCCAAATCCAAACTCTTTCAGAGCCCTTACAACATTAGTCATATTTATTTTAAATTCTCTGATAATTCAAAGATCTGTGCTATGTCTGAGTCTGGTTCTGATCCTTGATTTTTCTTTTCAGACTGTTTTTTTTTTCTTGCTTTCTAGTGTGTCTTGCAATTTTTTGTTGTTGTGGAAAGCCACACATCATGTATTGGGTAATAGGAACTGAGATCACTAGGATTTTAGTGTGAGGTTCTATGTTAATTTATCTGGGAGCTGGGCTATGTTCAATGTTAACATCAGAGTTTCCTTGAGTTCTCTACTTTAGTTCTCTCCTTTATTGTCTTTGGATTTCCCTATGAATTCCTTCTTAAATAGCACCTGTGCTTTATAGTTCTCCCAGTTGTAATTCACTGTTGTTATAACAGCACTATTGATTGTTGTGGTACGATATCAGGTAGCAGAAATGGTCATAAAACTATTATTGAGCAGGGTTCCCAGGTGTTGACCTCCAGAAATGTTTCTTAGCTATCTTTTCTCTCTTTATAATATACTGGGTGGGGGGGGGCTTATCTAATTGCCTTTTCTTTGGATCCGATAAGGCTTTGGCAGTTTCCCTGGGGTGGGGTGGGGTCAGCAGACTTTCTCATGAAGAGCACTCTGGGGGTGTAAATGATTACTTTTCTTCCTGGCATATTTTTAAAGGATAACTTTTATTTTCCTTTTTCCTGAAACAGGAGAGAATTCTTCTCTGATCTTCTCCAAAGAGCCTGGTAGGACACCTGGAGGGAAAAACCACAAAAGTGTGGGGCTTCCCTGAGAGTGAACTTCCAGGAATTTTTTCATTCTGAAGCTAAACCACACTCCACCATCAGGAATTTGTCAAAATTAACATGTACTTGTTTCCCTTAGTTACTGACTCCAGCAGCTTCTGCTCCTAATAAGCTGATCTTGTCTGTGATTTTGTTTCTTTCTCCAGTTTTGTGGATGTGGCTTGCTCTGTGAGCTCAATTCTTGGGTGGATCAAAGAAAAGTCACCCAGTTTCAATTGGTTCTGGTTTTTCATTGTTGAGAGCATGGTAGCCATCCATGACTTCCTTCCAAGTACTTTGGGAACTGAGAAAGGAAGTCTCTCTCTCTCTCTCTCTCTCTCTTTCTCTCTCTCTCTCTCTCTCTCTCTCTCTCTCTCTCGTCTTTGTCAACATTTGGTGTTGTCAAGTGGTGTTTTGTGTAACACACACACACACACACACACACACACACCTCTTCCCTCTTATTCTTCTTTCCTTTCCTTTCTGAAGCAGATATGGCCAAATGCTAACCCTGGTTTAATTTTAATGATGTGTATTCTTTTAAATTCAGGTTAGAGAAAATAGAGATGGCATTCCTTGGAGGTGATCTGTGTGTCTGTCAAGAACTGAATTTCCATTCTAGACTTAGTTTGCAATTATTAAAATAAAATGGGCTCCAGTTTTTATAATAAGATCTACTTAGTCAAATTAGCAAGAAAGTGCAGAGACCCCCAGAACTTATTTCTAGTCCTGTAGTACATTGGGAAGGCATTTAGAGGCATTTTTTTCTAACACCAAAGTATCTTTGATGGGAAAATATTTCTTTTAAAGCTATTCCCTCCACCCTCTGGGAAGCAGTAGATAAGGTTAATGAGAGTTAGATGAGTGGAAAGAGACCCCACCATTGACAAATTATGTCTACACAGTCTAAATTGAGGCATTTTATTAAACAAACATAACTGGGTTTATAAGTTACTTAACATTTCTCTATCAATATTAGACTTCAGTCTCTTTGGCCTATTGTTCTGATGTCTGATTTTATGTGTAAATAGCTTAATATGCCCACTATTTTTTATAAAGAAAATGTTTATTTTTTCAATTTTTTATTGTTGCATTATAGTTGTAAATAATAATATGTAATGGTAGGATTTCTTGTTACTTATTCATTTATGCACACACTATAACAATATACTTTGATCAATATCGTTCTGCTTATTTTTTTATTTGTTCTTTTTAGTTATACAGACAGAAGAATGTATTTTCGAAAATTGTACATACATAAGGTATAACTTATTCTAATGTGCCCACTATTAAAATCTTTATTTTCTTATTCATAAGGAAATATTTGATCAGAAATTGACATCTTGCTAGGATCTTGTTGTGGACTAACTTCACAGTCACGACATTTGTTTTTCCTTCACATAGTTCATGTAAAATGGCTTTGTATGAGTTCAGGTTTCCCCCACCTCCTGTGACTGTCCAGCCCCAGCTGCTTCTGGATGTTAGAGTTCTGTTGTCATGGCAGTCAGATTTTGCCATAGGCCCATCAGGTGGAGATGGGGCGGGGACTGGGGCATGTGTTAGTTTTCTAGACTCATCATGAAGTCAGAGGTTGGGGAGCATAAAGAACAGGAATGTGTTTTCTCAGAAGTCTGGAGGCTACAAGTTCAAGATCAAGGTGTCAGCAGAGTTGGTTTCTCTTTGGCTGTGTTCTCCCTGTGTCTTCACATGGTGGCCCCTGTGTGTGCTTGTGGACACCATTCATGTTGGCCTTGGGCTCCTCCTCATGGCCTCATTTGAACTTAAAGAATCTCTCTCCAAATATAACCACGCTCTGAAGTACTGGGACTTAGGATATCAACATATAAATGGGGGGTGGGCACAGTTCAGCCCAGAAAGTGCTGGAGGCGGTGTCGGGAGGAAAAGAGCAGGTTTTTTTTTTTTTTTAATTTATTGTATTTGCAATGATTAATAAGTAAAATGCAAATGTATGAACTGTTTCAATTTTACATCATCATATGGGGTAAAAATCATCATTTCTGACTCCCAGATGAGAAAACTGAAACAAAGTTAGGCAGTCAGGATGTGGGGGTCAAGATGATGTACTCAGATTTGTCTGCTTACAAGGTCTATGTTCTGCCCACCACATCCTGTTATTAATCTTTGTTTATATCTGAAACGTTCTTCTCTGTGTATTGCCACTGCTTCACTGGGGGACTTGTTCTCTTGGCACCTGTGCCCACTCCCCAACTCAAAACATCAGCCAACACATTTGGGGAGATAAAGATGGCCCATCATCAGAACATGGCATGGGTTTTTGTATTTAAGTGCCCCAAAGAATCAGCCCTTCCTTACAACCTCTAGGTCAGCACTGACTCAATGTCTAGAGCAGGACATTTGCTTGGATAGTTTCTCTCTGTCTTGCCAGGTTGGGATGCTCCAGGTGCCAGAGAAAGCAAACCAGCCCTCAGGGCTCCCATGCCTTGTTCTAAGGCAGCTGCCCTGGAACTGCCCATTATTTGGTGCTGTGTCCTTGCGCTCCCTCTTCTGAATTAGCACATTCCCTCAACTAGGACTCATGGCAAAATAACCATTTGGCACAAGCCTATCCAGTGCAAAAATAATTGACGACCAGCCTTAGCCAGAGAAGGCAGAGGAGATATTATCTGCCTGTGGAGTGGTTTCTAGATATCCAGGAAGTTGTCCTTGGTTGAAGAACGTTGTCTCTCAATAAATGCCACCTTGGTGTTTGGTGGCATTCAGTTTTCTTTTAAATTGCTTAGGTTTTCCACTGTATGATTATGAGATTAAATTAATTTGTACTATTGAGTGATTGACTCTTCTACTTCTACTTACAGCTCTCAAACTAAATGCCAAGCAATTCCTTACTCAGAAGGTCTCCATTTTCGAAGGAGTTAGGTTGATTTGCAGAGTTCAGAGCTGATGTCATCATTTGATTAATACTGATACTGACTCAAAAGCCAAGAGAGAGTCACTGAATGTTAATCTTCAGTAACTCTAGGCAGATGCACATATTTTCCACACATCTATTTCTGTAGGCCCTCCTCACAGGCTGATCTGCTCCCAATTAAGGAAAACTACTTGGTATTTATGTGAATGAGTAAATATTAATCTATGTACTTTGGGTATGTGACGTTACACAATAAATTGTAAATACAAACAAAAGTTATTAAAATTGAAGGAGAACTCAGAATTTATTTATTTCTGGCTCTTGATTTTGTGAACATCACAGAACTGAGTCAAATTAAAAACTTATCCAAACCTTCACATTAGTTAATGGCAGCACTAGACATTGACTCCAAGTCCCCACCCCTCAAGACAACACTTTTTCCTACTATCCATCGGGACTCCTTATGCAAATTCATATATATGTTTCTTATAAATTATCCACCTGCTTTCAAAAGTGGATTTTAAAAAACATGGCTCTTTAAGACTAAAAATGAGTCAGGAGAAATCTATGTCTGAGCCTCAAAGGACATTCAAATTCAGTTATGACTTACTCGAAAAAGAAGAAATATGATATTGAAAATGGCATACTAAACCATCACCTATTTCCTAATTTTTCTTCCAATTAACAGTAAATATTTCTAAGCCTCTATGTGTAGTTCCTGCACTCCTATGATGTAACCCTGAGTCTAACAGCAGTCAAAGAAAATACGAAGCAGCAGATGCAGTGCCAAGACCAGGGTCAGTTACAGAAAACACCCTGAAGGTGTCTGAGGAACACTGTCAAGGATTATGGACCCAGAGTTCCATCTGTTTTGGTTCCTGAACTCACACCCACACAGATTATGTTGCTGAGCTTCTGCCAGCCAGACCTAACCTCCACACAGGGAACAGGTGCCCACTGGGAGGCAAAGCACCGTCCTCAAACCCTGCCTTCTCGTGTTCCTTGTCACATCTGCAAGTGAACGCTCCCCTACCTTATTGACCACACACACTGTCTAGTGCCATCCTTATTTGCATTCCTACCTTTTTTCTTTTGCTGAATCAAAGTTTATAGGTTAATAGATTATAGACTGTTTGTGCCCATTACAGAATGGAGGGCAGAGCTGTGTGTGGAAATATGTGACCAGAAATATCTGTGGAATAAGTAAAGGAATAAGTGCACACTGCCTGAGGCAAAAACTCACATCTGGGACAGACTAGTTGCAAAAGCAAATATGTTTAGTGTGTTTAAAACTTTAAAGTTTAATATAAGAGGAAATGTGTGTTTTTTTATAAATGTGTGTGAGTGGCCATTATTCTTATTAATCCCACTTTTCTGTCCAATGGGTAAATTTATCCATTGCACTTGGAACTGGGTTGTATTAGACAACATGTGTGTCTGTGGCAAAACAACCATATTTCTATTGTCACAGAACAAAACATAACAAAACAAAAACCTCAGAGTTTATAATGCAAGCTTATTAGTATACCAATAAAGCATTCAAGGCTTGGAAAATTGTGTCTGTTCAAGGTTTAAAAGCAAGGTAATGACAGACATCTATATTTGCTATATAGATATCAAATAGAAATGTTTTTTTTTAAAAAGCCAACATTTGCATCCTTGTAAATGACTTTTTAAAACATTTTTATGCTTTAAATTAATATCTAGAAAAGAATTTAAATTATAACTGGAGTAGTTAAAGGTCCTACATGGGAGTGTCATTAGCTCAGCCTTGTTTTTGTGAGGAATGGCAGAGCACTAACGAGGTATTAATATTGATGTGGATGATTGGGTAGGGAAAGAAGGACAACTCAGAGGGAGAGGCCTGGAATTTTAATTTCTCCTGATTAGACAGAAGATGATTGGAAAACAAATGTTAGACCTTAATTATATAGGTGTTGAGACCCTAGTAAGGGGGTTTAAAACCCTCGAACCCCAATTTTCATTACTGAAATTTTCACCCTGGCTGACTGGCTTTTCTGTCCTGTCATGCCACAGGGACTAATGGTCTTCTCTTTCCAGTTGAAATATTCATTTCCATACCCTGGGCCTTCCCTCAGTTATGCGCCTCCCTCCCCCGGATTCTAGACACAACCTTTTCATGCTTCAAGTCCAGCGACATATCCTGTCCACTGGGAATTCACGCATCGCCTCCACGTAGAATCACACACTCTCCTCATTGCACAGGGATGGTTTTCTCCCTCTGATGCCTGCATTTTATCTAGAGCCCAAATCCCCCAACATGATAAAACCCTTGCCAGCTCATGTCACTCTGCTGGGTCACTGTCCCCAAGGTAAAACTTGACTCTGGGTTTCCTCCCTCCCGACCATTGCTCTCAGTTGCTTCCTCTCTTTTCCTTTTCTTTCTTCCCAAATCTTTGCACTGGATGCTGAAAGCCATACTCAGTGGCTTGAAAGACAGTTTATCACAAGCCAACAGAACATACCCTTTTCTTTTTCACAATTTAGGAAATACACGAAACATAGATGGATTTGCAAAAACAGTGTACAATGAATTCTGGTATCTTCTGTTATCTTTTTTTTTTTTTTTAAATAATGCTGATTGTGGGACAAATGCATATCCACATGCAAAAATAATGAACTTATATCTTTATCTCACACCACATGCAGCATTTACTTTTCTTACTTTTATTTTTCAAATATATTTTAATTTTAACTGGTGAATAATAACTTTATGTATTTATGGGGTACAGTGTGGCATTTCAATACAAATATACAATGAGAAATGATTATAGCAGGGTAATTGGCATATCTATCACTTCAGACATATAATTTCTTTGTGTTGGGAACATTCAAAATCCTCTCTACTAGTTATTTTGAAATTTTCAACAAGTTGTTATTAATCACGGTCATCTTACTGTGCTACAGAACATTAGAAGCTATTCCTCTTACCCAACTGTACCCCTGTACCCTTAGCCATCCTCTTTCCATCTCTCCTTCCCCCAAATCCTTTCTAGGCTCTGGACACCACTATTCTATTCTCTACTTCAACTTTTTGGCTTCTACATATACGTGAGAGTGTGTAGTATTTACCTTCTGAGACTGACTCATTTCAATTGGCATAATGTCCTCTAGTTCTAGCCATGTTGCTGTGAATGACAGAATTTCTTTACCTTTTATTTCTGAATAATATTCTTTTGTGTATAGTTAGTGTATTTTCTTTATTCATTCATCCATCACTGGACACCTAGGTTGGTCTTTTATCTTGGCTATTGTGAGCAGTGATCCAGTAAACATGGGAATGCAAATATCTTGTTGACATACTGCTTTCAATTCTTTTAAATATAGTTTCAGGAGTGGGATTGCTGAGGCATACAGTTTTATTTCTGTTTTTTTTTTCCCCCTGAGAAACTTCCATACTGTGTTCCATAATGGTTCTACTTGGGCTTCAGATATAGCTCAGTGGTGGAGCACTTGCCTAGCGTAACGGCTGTGCTAATTTACATTCCCACTAACAGTGTATGAGATTCCTCTCTCTCTGCAGTCTCACCAGCATTTGTTACTTTTTGTCTTTTTGATAACAGCCATTCTAACTGGCATGAGATTACGTTTCATTGTTTTTATGATTTACATTTTCCTGATGATTAGTGATGGTGAGCATTTTTTTCACATCTTGTTGGCTATTTGTACAAGGTCTTTTGGAAAACATCTGTTCAGGTCATTCCCCCATTTTTTTTCAATTGGATTTTTTTTTTTCCTGTTGAATTGTTTGAGTTTCTTATTCTGGAAATAAATAGTTTGCAAATGTATTCTCCCATTCTGTAGATTGTCTCATCACTCTGTTGATTGTTTCCTCTGTTGTAGAGAAGCATTTTGGTTTGATTTAATCCCATTTGTCAAATTTTGTTTCTGTTGCCTGGGCTTTTGGAGTCATATCCAAATTAGCTTTACCCATGAAAATGTTCTGAAGAATTTCCTTATATTTTCTTCCAATAGTTTCAGGTCTTGGATCCATTTTGAGTTGATTTTTGTTTATGTGAGTGGTAGAGTCTAGTTTTTTTCCTTCTGCACATGGATATTCAGTTTTCCCAGCACTATTTATTGAAGAGACTTTCCTTTTTCTATTGAATCAGTGCTCTACCCATTCAGAAAACTTTCTCTAGTAACAAATGTAGAAATGATGCTTGAAGGTATAACATTTTTATAAAACATTTAACCCTAAATGAACCATAGACCTAAACGTAAAATCTAAAACTACACAGCTTCTTAAAGAAAGCACAGCAGGAAGTCTGTGCCTTTAGTTGTCATTCAAAAACACTTAAAAATACTACAAGCAAAATTCATAGCAGAAAAATGGACAAATTAGATTTCATCAAGATTAAAAATACCTGTGCTTCAAAAGATTAAGAAAATGAAAAGATAAGCCAAATACTGAAAAAAATAGTTGTTAATCATATACATGATAAAGGAGTATATCATGTACTCTCATAATTCAATAATAATAAGATAAATTATCCAGTTACAAAATGCATAAAAGACCTGAAGACATGCGAATGTCTATAAGCACATAAAAATATGCTCAACCACGTTAATCATGACACATATTAGAATAGAATGCAATTCTATCCCGTGCCCACCAGAAAAGCTACAATCAAAAAGATTTAATGCTACCAATTGGAGGATGTGGAGCCATAGAAACACTTATACATTACTGGTAGGAATGTAAAATGGCACAGCCACTTTGAAAAATAAGCTAGGAGTTTCTTAAAAATTAAACATAAGCATTTCATATGACAAAGCAATTCCAATCCCAGGGACAGATCCAAGAGAAAAGACACAGGTACTCAAAGACTTACACACCTATGTTCATAGCAGCATTGTTTACAGTAGCCCCACACGAGAAACAACCCTCATGTGCAGCCATTTATTGATAGGCTCGTTTGATGTGATATGTTTATACAGTGGACTCTTCAGGGATAAAAAGGAACAAACTATTGATAGATACCCAACACGGATGAATCTCAAAACTCCGTGCTAAGCAAAAGCACCAAGACCCCCCCAAAATACTCCATACTGTGTGATCCCACTTATAAAAGTATTCAGGGAGGCAAATTCATGGAGACAGCTAGTCAGTGGTTACCTATGGTTGAAGGTGAGAGTAGAGATGAACTGCAAATGGGCATGAGAAGACTTTGGGAGAGGGGTTAGAAATATTCTAATAATGGATTTGAAAATGGCTTTATAACTAAATTTCCTAAAATATACCAAACTATACATTTACAAATTATTCCTTGATAAAGCTGCTTATAATTTTAAACAATGCTGGTCAAGCCCCACTAAATTGATTTCTTGACTTTGGAATGGGTTGTGATCCGTTTGCACAACATTGCCTAACACCCTTCTTGGGCCTTAAACTTCTCCCTCAGAGCTCTTTGCACTTCCTGCCTTAACGGGAACCCGAACATCAGTTTTATTCCCCAGTGTTGTGTCCAGATCTCTCCTATACCTTCGCTGCCATAGGGTTTCCCCTCATGCACCCCTTCCTGGCATCTAATAAATGGGCAGTTTCTCCAGTAGCATTTCCTGGTCCTGCTGACCTCCCTCCAGGCCTGCTCTGCTCTGGCTTGCTTGTGGAAACGCTTTTGTGCTTTCGCTCTATCTTGCCTCTTTACAACAAACAGTGCCCTCTAAAGCACAGTCTTCCGCTGTGAATCTCCGTTTAAGTAGTTTAACAGTCCCAGTGCCCAAAGGATAGTCTCAGCTCCTTAACAAAGCAAGCAGAGTGTCTGGCTAGCATTGGATGACCGACAAAATCTGTTGAAGGATAGAATGAATGTATCTCAGGTTAATAATTTTTTAAAAACTTTTATTATATTAATTTTTGGGGGTGTGCTTATCTCTCCTATGGATTTAACTCTGTTAGGACACAGATTTGTATGTTTCTACCCATTTGTCTTCCCCAGCCCTCAGCATAATGTAGGAATCCCTACTGTGCTGAAGAAATCTGATATGCATTGGTGAGTGAATGGGTGAAAGAGAACTTTTCAAAGACTGTCGGAACCCAAGATGATACTGGCTTTGATTTAACCAGCAATATACAAACTCACCAAATGTTCTACATTACGGAACTCTGCCTGGGGACTCATCCTTCAGGCACTGTTTTGACTTGGGACAGTTGATTATCTCAGTTCTGGACTCCATTCAGCAGCCTCCTCTGGCCAGGCACTCCTAAAATCTTCCAGAGAGAGGGAAGAACACATTTAACATTTATATTGAACATAGAGATGCAAAAGATACTATCCACGTGTGGTAAAAGTTTATATCCAGAATGTCACTAGAGGCTCCGTCCATCTCATATCATCAAGCCTGGTAAAGTGACAAATTTGCTCCATGGGAAGCACTAAAGGACAGTGTCTCATTGTTCTTCCTTTCTATCAACTTGAAAATAAACTCTGTCAAAGTACATCTTCTTGGTTCACTGCTAGAACAGAATGAGGTACCTTCATGAATTACTCAGCTGTCAGTATCTAAAAAGGTCATTTTCATTTGATTCTAAAAGTTTGGCTGAGGCATTTTTCAAAGGAAGAGTTGGATAACTATTTTTTATCCCAAGCTCTGAGTGATAAGAAAAAAAAAATTACATTTGGTCAAATGAAGGCTGCCTTCTGTTAGGAAAGAATAGGTTCTATAAAAGACTTTCTGTGTGGCCATTTTGACTGTAACTTTGGCCTTCAGAATAGTAGATTTAATGAAATGTTCATTAGAAAGATAAAGAATAACATGAAATAGCCCATATTCATAAAGAACCAAAGTCTTGATTGGACTGACCTCTCAGAAGGAACCATTTTTAAATGTTAAATGATCTTTTCGGATAAAATTTAAAATAGCCCTAAGATATTTTCATAGCTAAATTTCCCTGCACATCTCTCGTTCTTGCTTATGTTGCTTTCTTATTCTAGAAGACCTTTCTCTCTTTTCCTCCCCACCAAAACCTGCTTGTCCTAAAGTGCCAAGTTTACCTGCCATCTCCTTGTGGATGTAGCCCTTAAAACTTGAGCTATCACAGTCTATTTCGTTTGAGCAGATGACCAAGGGGGCAGGGATGAAGCTTGGGGAACACATCAGAATCTTGGGTGTAATTTGAAAAGATATCATGATGTATTTAAAAAAAAATTAAAGGAAAAACCCTCTTATTTGTTGTTGGTAGGGATAAGATGAAGAAAAAAATCTTGAGACAATGAAAGACTGTCTCTCTTGTACCCCACTCTTCTCCATATTAGAATCTCTAGAAGTAACCTTTGTCATTGAGAAAACTAACATGGTGTCCTCACCACATACCTGTACTTAATGTGTGATGCTCACCATATGTGAAGGTCTCAATTCATACCCGGCTCATGCACATTTCTGGATGAGCATCCTTGTAGGTGGGAACAGAGTTAAACATTTCCAGTTTAGATGAGATAAGAATATCAGAGAAATTCACCTCTGGGACGCTATACAACTAGGAAAAAGGAGCCACAACTAGGACCTAGAGTAAAGTCTGATTTCTTTTGCACCATAACATGATCTCTAATTTTCCATTTCTGGTATTTCCAATTTTCTTGTGAGTTCTGTTACCACCCCCACCCACCACCGAACTCCTCATTATGTCTAATACAATTATAGGTAGGTGGATAGACAGATGTACTATGAAGAGATATTTAAGTTTAACATAGTTACAGAGTTGAAATTAGAGGGATAAACATTTTTGCTTTTCCAACCCTCTGTTAATATTTTTTAAATTAAGAAATCTGCAGAAACCCTAAAGCTATTTAGATGTTAATCATGCTTGTTCATTTGATACAGCTGGAAGGGCTCAGGAGCTAAGAATTGAATCAAGGTCACAAGTACATCAGAGAGAGGAGAAGCAAAATTGCTGTGATTCCCTTTTGCTCATTAGGAATTGTTTCTCTTCTCAATACACAGTTGAGCATGCTTATTTTCATACTTTAAACAGGCTTCTCAAATGAAAGCTAACGTGGTCTTTGATGGAGATGTTAAACAATCAGGGAACTGGTCACTTAAAGTCTATATTTTTTCATTTAAATATAGACTTCCTTTCTCAGACTTTGAAGACAGAATGAAATACTGGACAAAGGGTGTCCGGACAAAGCAGAATTGTCTGATGATTTTTGTCTGTGAAGATGGAGGACCTGCCACGCCAGTCATGGCCTTCCTGTGAATTTAGAAACATCGTTGATTCATATGGCATCTTTGACTTCAGATCACTGTTTGAATGAAATTGGAATAAATATGGCAAGTTAATCAAAGCTGACTCCTCCCGAGGCTAAGGAAGCTAGGTCTCTTGTCAGCTCCCACTAATGAAGACAAAGTAAACAATGCTTGCAGTTAATCATGGGCACATGAATGACATTGCGGTGGGAAAATAGCATGCCATTCCAAGGTCTCTTCAAACGCAGAAGAAGGGCCCAATATGCATTTGCTGAAAATTTAGACCTAAGTAAATTTTATGACTTTTTAATATAAAATTTCCAGCTAAATGATTCTTCCCCATAAATTTCCATCTCAATGAATAATTTCATACTTGATTATTGAGGCTCTACTACGTGCCAGGAGCTGACTTTTACTCAGTTATTTCAGTAATATTGGGTTCTTCCCACAATGCTAGACTGTTTTCAATGGTCAACGATCCGCAGGAAAAGTCCAGACATATTTCAAAAAATAAAAACAACATTGAGAAGCCTCAATAATTTCTTAAATTTTCTTTTCCTTTTCTTGTGAGTTTCTTTTGTTGCTGCTGTTTTTGTTTTGGTGCAGGGGATCAAGCCTGGGGCCTTGGACACAGAAGGTAAGCACTCTACCTCTGAGCTACACCCCAGCCTTACTTCTTTATTCAAAGGTGTGTTCCATAAAGGAAAAAAAAATTAGAATCTCAGAATTTTAAAATATTTCTTAATTATCTTTAATGAGTGGTTCAACAAAAAGAGGCTTTCATGATATATTCTTTCGTCCCACAGGGGATTTTATACTCATCAAATTCCCTGCATATTTTTCATACTAATTATTTTCTTTCAGAGTTGGATGAGCTATAGGAATTACACGATAATTATTTAAAACTCAAGCAGATAAAGATACTTGTGTAAGTTCCCTAGTGTTACAATCCTGCGATTTTTCCCTCTAAATATTTTAAAGGCTTGACATTAATGTTTAAAAAGGTTTTTCAAATGTCGTATTTAAACACTTATTCCCCAGGGACTACATCATCCTTTACTAATTAACCAATCTGATGGCTCCTGGCCAAAATAAACTCTTCAGCAAAATTACGTTCATGTGTTTACCATGGTGAAGTTATTTAAACAGTTGGATTCCAGGAAATGAAGTTTTGAAACATGTTTAGGTAAATACTTTTTAACATTATCCAAATGGCTCAGTGAACTTGATTTATAAAATTATTAGCCATTTCTGCTGCAAAGTAAATGTTCCAATTATTCTTGCCAATCTCTTAATAATGACCTACTGTGGATCATCCCAAGTTTTCAAATCAACTTTAGATAATTACTTCTTCCCAGGGGCATAATTAAATTCCAAACACTATATTTGAGTCAGGATACCCAAGTTGGAATGGAAACTTGTAGTTACAACTGAGACTCTTAGAGGACAACAGGGAAGTGGTACTCATTTTACAGAACTAATGGAGGCTTCAATCTCATACTTGATGTGAAAACTCTTTTTAAATAGATGTTCAAAATTCTCTGCTTTACTTGGGATGAGAACACTGACAATTGTGACTGAGTCAATAAAAGCCAACCCTAGGTCCCAAAAGTAGAGGACCACTACTGGAGCTCATCTCTCCTGTTGTTCTTGAGGCGGAATCTCTGCTTTGCCTCAGAATAAACCAGAGCCTATCTGCTCCTAAGCAGTTACTCCCCAGCCCCATCCCTGGTGCCCTTCTCTGTACTATGCCAATAGTCTGATACACATGGAGCTCCTCTGTCACTAAATGCTTCCCACTACCACCTCTTTCTAACTTCTCAAATTCTTCTTATAACACAGTCTCTCTCACATGCATTTTCAAATTAGCTAATTTATATCAAAGCATTTATTTCCCATGGCTTTTTTTTTTTTTTTTGGCATTACAGGGCCTCCCACATGCGAGGCAAGTGCTCTATCACTGACCTGTGACATTCAGCCCTTTTAAAAATTTTATTTTGAGATAGGGCCTCACCAACTTGCCCAGGCTGGCCTTGAAGTTGCAATCCTTCTGTCTCAAATTCATAAACAACTGGCCCGACAGGTCCATATCACTGTGTCTGGCTCCCGTGGCTTTTCTAACAGATATGCCTCATAATATTTTTTGTGGTGGTTGCTAAAAAAAATCATACTACAAAATCATCACTTTATTATCAAGTTGTACACACAAAAATAGCATGATAAAATTAGTTTTCCTACTCCAAACACCACATATTAAGGCAACCCTCAAATGAAGTCTAAGAGCATTTTAACAGATGTCTCACAAAACTATCTGGAGGACTCATGACTCAGTGTACCATTTAAACTCCCAGGAAATGTTACCCCCACTGACACTGAAGCATGGTAGTAAATGGGCAGTCAGCACTAAAGTTTGGATTTACCGAGAAGCCAACATACGCAACTTCATCTTAACATTTCTCCCTTTTATTTCCCCTTTCAAGCCCAACACATCCCCCTGTTACTTTGAGTAACAGTAATCACTGACTTTTGAGCCACTTGTCTAATCCAAAAGAATCAGAATATGCTTCAGTGGAAGGTGGAGCTCTGCTGATGGAGGCAGTCTCAAGCTACTCATTTCTGCTCATCCCATTCTGTACCTGGACCTCACCACAGACAAGCAAGTAATCCATTCTGGAGGGTTGTTGTGGAGGGAGTGGCCACTACTTATGCAAAAGCTTTATAAGAATACCACTTCCCCTGTAAAAGCAAAAAAAAAAAAAAAGAAAAAAAAAAAGAAAAAAGAAGCAGAGCAGCAGCAGCAGCGACAGTAGTATGTATGAGGCCCTTTTAGTTAAATACTAGAAAAAACAAGTGTGCAATTACACAGACCAAGGATCCAGTCACTAAGGTGAGATTTAATTGTAAAGTATCATTCGCTCTCCTGGTAAACTTTGTAATAGCCCTTTGGATCTATAAGCCCCTTTCAGCTGTACTGATTCTACATAAATAATCACTCTTCAGGTCTTTGAGCCCTTCCTCTTGACTCTAGGGAACACTTTTTATAGATACGATGGACCAAATACTGAGCATTCTGTGCTCTCTGAAGTTCCTGGCTGGTCTCAGAAGTAACATAACTGGTGATACCTTTGAGACCTGGACTGCCTCACTGTGAGGGCAACAGCCATGTTTGATTAAGTTTATAGCAACCCAGAGGAAGTTCAACTTCATGCAGCAATGTTGGAGGGCCAAGATTATGTGCCTCAGTCTCTAAATTCTTGCACATTTATTTATTCCATCATTTGGAAGTTCTGAGCTGAGTTTCATCTTGGGGAAAATGTTTGCCAGGAGAAGAAGTGAGCCTGGGCAGCAAAGACATCATCTGAGTAGAGATGGCACAAGGGGAATTTATTACAAAGAGCTCATACCTTTTTTTTTTCCTCTTTCTCTCTTGATGAAAATTATAGTGCAGAAAGAAATTCAAATACAAAGCCCAGTTGATGCCACATGTTTGGGGCATATCTGTTATGGATATCATCACACTTGGGGAGCTGACATTGCACCCCATCTGTAATTATTTCTGTTCTGTTCTTGCACTGCTGGCTTGTCACCCTTCTCTGTCATGACCTTGGTCTAGTCCTCCTCCACACTGATGGTGCTATTTCAGAACCTGTATCCCCTGGCACCACTTTAGGAGTGATTCTAGCAACCAAAACCCAGGACATGACAACCATTGTAAAGCTAATTTAGGGTGTTCATGGTGGGGGGAGTCATTGTATTCACCACAATTAAATTTATGAAAAGTAGATTAGTACCTGAAGTAAGAACCATGAAGTGAGACAAAAGGAGATTCTGAATGCATACTTTAACAGAAATCCTATATGTAGAAATACATCTCTTCTGATATTATGGATATCATTCATGAGAATTGAGGATTTTTTTTGATTCTTGATGTATATCACATGACTCAGAACCTCAGAAACACTGAAAGATTAATTGTAAGAATACAGAAACCCATAGATTAGCCATTTTCTTCTGAACAGAATTAAAAATGCAACAGATTAATCATAAGGCACAAGACATGCTGACAAGATCAGCCATGAACATGGGACTTTCACACCTTTCTCCAAAGCCTTGCCAGGTATCACATAAATACATGCTCCAAGAAAAGGAGACAGAGCATCTAGGCAGTGATGTGACTTTGGATAAATAAGTTCTTGAAATCTATTTCCATCATTTATAAAATGGAACTATTTATACCTTCTGCATAGGTTTGTGGTATAATTTAAAGATGACCCATCTGAAAATATTTTGGGCACATTCTAGTAGTGCCACTTCCAAATATATTACTTTGGGAAAGTTATTAATCTCTGTACCTCGATCTTCTTATTGACAGTATGACAATAATCATATTATGTCTGCCTCCTATGGATGTTGTGAATATTAAAAGAGGTAATATGTTTGAAGTATTTACTATCATTTCTGGTGCATGCTATTAGCTATTTTTTGTTTCTTTTTATTGGTGCATGGTAATCATGCATAATGGTGGAATTCAATGTTACATAGTTGTACATGCACATAACAGTTATCAGCTATTTTTAGTAATAGCAATAAATGTTAGTTTTTAATAGGAATATAAATTCTTGAAAAATAAATCATTCACTTTTCCAAACTCTCCAGATCTGCTCATTGCAGAACATAAACTTGCTCTTCCTTTTAACCAACTTCTTGTGTCATCATGTGGTCACAGTGTTTGCAAGTGGAAGTCTTCACTTCTAATATATCTTGGTGCTTTCAATTTAAATCAAGAAATGCAAAACAACTTGCCAGAGTTGGACCTTTCTATTAGAGTCTGCACCTTTCTAGCACCAAGAAGCATTTGGATAAAGATTACATTTATACAAATGCTGGCACATACCCTCTGTACAGACACTTAGGAGGAAAGTGGTTACAGGGTTCAAATTTCCTTGGACTTTGTTAGTTTGAAGTAGCCGGATGCCAATGGTAAAAATTTTCTAAGTTGTGCATCGAGTGTTTTCCATATTACTTAAAGATCAAAGAGTTGGAAGACCTTATAGATGCCTTTGGTCATCTAATTCAACCCCCCACCCTATGAAAATTCTCAACTGGCAAGAATTCCTGTTCTGTTCCTTCTTTGGGAAGAGCTCGCTCAGTAGCTGGGCCATTGTTGAACATTTTAAATAATTATAGTTTTCTTTTTCACATGCTGAACTAAAATCAGCTTCCCAGAATCTTTTCCCCAAAGCTTTTATTTCAATCCTCTGCATATAAAAGACCAAGCCAATCCCCTCCTCTCCAGGAAGACTCTTCTCAAGCTTTTACCCAGCTCTCAAGTTTTCCTGTCATCCTCTCATCTCCATCTCTTCTAGCCATTTCTCCTCCCATCTTCTCAGTTATTATTGTGGTGAATACAATGGGAATATTACCAGGGTAGACATATGTTGTGTTGGCCTGTCTAGTATCCCTTCCTCCCTGCTTCTATTTGTAGGATTCCTCTTTCATACGGGAACCCATGTCATGGGGCTAGAAATAATCCAAACCAGAAGTGGGTACATGACCACCATTCTGACCACAGTGGTTGGTTCTGGGACCCAGTCCAAGTGGATTAGAGTCTATACTAGGACTCTGGTGGAACTAACAGAAAAGGGATTTCATTCTGATAGAGCTCACATTCTGCTAAATTAGTGGATTGTAAATTATAGATGTTGAGAGTCATGTTGACTGCCATTCAGTGAGAATCTGTCTAAGAATGACTATAACACACAGGAATCAAAAATCAAGAGACTGAGAGCTGGATTCCTGCCTACATTTAGCACGTAGCTCTGGTTATGCTAGAAATAGGGTTAGCTCTGGAATTTATGACATCAAACCATGTTCTTTTCTCTTTTTGAGTTTTATATATATCGTTTTCAGCCTAAAATAATTTTGTTTTGCAAAACTTCCTTTGCTATGTCATGGTAAGAAAGAAGACAGGAAATAGAGTCTAGATTTGCTCCTCTCATCTACTCTCTAGAAGCACCATAGTTCCCCTGAGATTAGGCCTCCTGAGAAATTGATATTATCAGCTGGCTTAATTTGGCACCTCTCGGCTGAAGGAAAAGAAATTCACTTGATGCGTGCAAATAATTAGAATATTCATTGGAAGGAATCAACAGTACACTCATAGTGAAGCCTTCCTGCCTTTTAAACTGAATATGATTTATCTTGAGGCAATGTCTCAACATATTGAGATCATTATAAATCCTGATACCATCATCTTTTGAATTGGTTGTTTCTAGCAGGTGGGAAACCTCTGCATAGGTTTATGAATATGGCTTCTATGGCTTTATTTGAAACCACAAATCCAAAAGCTGAATAAGACGAGGCCTCAGAGCCTGTGGTCCACCACTGGAAATCTAGTCAAATTAACCTGACTCTTCATTTATATCCTTTGGGTCTGCTTAGTCAGCCAGCTGCAAAACCAATATTTCTCTAATCCAGCTCACATTTCACATGCAGCTTTTAATCCATAAACCTATCTCAAAGGAGACTTGGAAAAATACTTTTCCTAGAAGAGAAAAATAATAACCAACTGCACCTGGTATCTACTAGCTCTTCATTACTTCCCAAAGCTGACTCCTAACAGGGAACTTGTCATTCTGAATTGTCATTATCTGGTTGCTTGAGATGGTTCAGCTCAATGTCTTCCATGGTATATTGATGTTCCTTTGGTCCATTAGTTTTCACTGTTTTTAATTAAAAGAATGAAGCTGTAGAATACAGTAGAATGAACCCAATTTTTCTTTAAGGAATCATGCCTAAAAGGATTTTCTTTTATCTTGCATATTGATGTTTGAAGATAAAAGATTATCAATTAGAAAAAAGAGTCATTGAGGTTGAGGAGACAGAGATTGAGACTTTTGTCATATCCAGTAGGGACTAGTTTGGCCTTTGAAAGAATACACATGATGATTGTATTGGTTCTTCTTACATCCATATTTAATTTTCCTAAGCACTATTCTTAGGCTTCAAGCTACTATTAGAAAGTTAGAGCCTAATAAATAGATTATGTAGAAATGGGGAGAGAGACAAAATAAAGGAGACAGGCTGGGATATAATGAGATAAATTGCTGAATAGTAAAAGACAGAGAAAAACAGGAAACAAAAAAGCACAGAACCTTCCTGATCTATAGGAGGAGGGTCAAACCGTCCCCATCCCAGGTCTCTGGCTGAAGCCCAGGGAAGATTGTGATTTGGGATCTATGGGATGGCCCCAAGAGGAAAAGAGGTGAGCTGTTCATATAAATAGGATGCCCCCTGTTGAGGTCTTGTAACACAGGGGATTGAATGTGGTTCAGAGGGGCTGGAACTCAGGGCATCTCTGTGGCAGTACGTCTTCCTGCACAACTATTGAGCTTCCAGTGTACCAGTCAATTGCAGTAGGCATTTAATTTTTTAAAAATTTCTATGATAACCATGAGAAATAAGATAGCTGAGACTTAGAGATATTAAATAATAACCTTAAGTCTATGCTTAATTTGTGACATAACCAGAATGTGGTTCCAGGCCATACTTTGCTCCTGTAGCTACTACCCCTGGGCTCTGAGATTTCAGGATTTGATTTCTGCTCACTAGGGACTAACAGGTTTAATGTGTCCATCATTTCCTCTTGTTTAAGATGCCTATATTCTTTTTTTTTCGACTATAATATGAACTGTATTTTATCACACACTGCTTTTACAATAAAGGTTTTTAATAAACTTCAAGGTTTGTATTCTCACTTTAAAGCAAAGAACAAAGCCCTTTGTCACGGGAGGTGGCATCCATCACTCTCAGCTTCAAAGGATATTTGCTTGCTCACATGTGAGGGGGAAAGCAGACTCCCTCCCCACAGCCACAGGAAAGAGAAGGAGAAAGGGGTCTGGTGGAAACAAATGGAACATCTGGTCAAAGAATTTCAATTTTCTAGTTCAGTTTTCCCCTCTCTCAAGTGCCAATGCATAACCTCTGATGACCACTTATGATCCTTGCAAGTAGAGCCAAGTTGTTGGTCATACTGTCAATATTTCTTTTGTACTATCATTTTTATTGTTGAAGCCATTCTGCAGCCAAAAAGAAAAGAAAAAATAAAACAAAATAAAAATTTAAAAACCATTTTCCCCCAGAAATTTTGCAACTTGCAATATTCATAAAAGCTCTTAGTGCACTCTATAGCTGGATGTTACTTCATTTATTTAATAATTAATCAAACATAAAATGAATCTGTTATTATGATAATTATTTAATGAAATCCATTAGCATAAAGTTCCTAAAAGCAGAATGCAAGAAATTAAACTATCTCTGAGGATGTGATCTTCCCACAGAAGCTACTTTATGAAGAAGGTGGTGGTGACGGATGGGCTACGCTGTTCACTGCCATTCCTCCCCTCTTCCTCTTTTAGGTTTCTGCTTTCCCCACTTGAGTCTGCACTTCTCAAACCACTACTATTGAAACTGCATGCTAAAGTGGAGCTGATTTAGTTATGGTGAGTTGTGATGTTGATGAACATTTCCAACCACCAGAATTGTCACTTTCCAGGAACTGGGAAAGGGCTGTTTGTTCCTAAGTACTGCAGGGATTCAACTGGTTCTTTAAGTGCTCTGGGAGCTGGTTTAAGGTTTTTAGCCTCATCAGACCCCAGAAGAAAAAAGAAAGTTTTAAAAAATTAAATTAAAATTAAAAAAAGAAATTAAATTTTTAAAAATGAGGAAGTCCCAAAGCAGTCTCATCTTTCTGGTTCAGTGTGGGCTAGGTCTTTTGGAATCACTGTCCACCCAGAATCCTTGGGTAGGGCAGGCCCTAACCCAGAGTTGGGAAGTGGGGGCAAGATGGGCATCGCCAAGTTTATGGCTGACCTGCTTGAATGAGTCATCCTTTACTTGTTCTTCTTTGTCTGTTTTGTTCCCTGGAGACTTGTGGAGTATAAGCATTTGTGTGACATGTGAGAACCTACAAAGTGAAGGGACAGTGAGCTATGAGAATCAAGTGGCTAACCCTAACATGATTGTGACACTTGATGACAAAGGAGACGTATGCTCAAGAAACATGATTCATCAAAAGTTATGGAAACCTTGTGGATGAGAAGGAAGTCCACAGACCATATCTGACACATGGGAGGTGGCCAGCCCAGGCTCCCAGCAGCAGAGTGCGTGTCCAGCTCGTCAGCTTGACTCATTCACTCTCAGCCACCATGCAAGGTAACTATGAATGAATGTTCCAATTGGAGTTCACTGGATCGCTAAGAAATAGAAACCCACAAAAGCTAGCTCAACTGTAGAGGAGAAATGTCAACAAATCTGAGGCTGCTAGAAGAAATATAACCCCACCTTCCAGGGTCTGAAAAGTCTCCAGGAATAGAATTTCCATTTGTCAAAGGCAGCATGGCCTCTGTCTGCACCTCTCTATGCACAGCTCCTCTGCTCTCCTCCCTCTATAGTCTTGCTTCCTTGCCTTTATCAACCTTTCATGGTCTCAAAGGTGCCCATGCTAAGTCTCAGATTCCCAGTACTTCCTGATCCAAAGCTCTCAGATGCATAAAAGTATCTATCCAAAGAATTTGAAATTTTGACAGAAAAAAAAATCTGATTGGGCTAGCTTATCTGTCCAAACCTGACTATATACAACCATGTGTTTGCTCCAGCTGTCTTTGAAGTCTCTTCCTATGTCATTAAGTGGAATTCTCTGTGCACCTGGGGCTGCTCCTGCTGGAGGTTGTGTAAAGGGAAGAGCCCATGTAGTCCTCCAGTGGCCATTGTTGAGACCTTTATGTGCTAAGCTCCATGCTTGGTACATGGGAAAGCTGAAAAGAGCTTATTATCAAACTGAAGTAATAAGCTTATAAAGTCTCATCTTTATAAGATGTGATAGATGCTTTACTAGAGGTTTGAATTAATTGTCATGTGAAAATAGAGGAAAGAAGAATTAATTCTTCCTGGGAGACTTGGGAAATTTTCAAAGGAGCTGATGTTACTATTAAGCTTGGGAAAATGTGCTGAATTTTTACAACAAAAAAAATAAGAAAGAGCCTTTTTTCAAAGCATTATGATAATTTGAATCTCCTAACAGTGCTGTGAAGTATGTTGAACACATTATTTCCGAATGAGAAAACCAAGACCTATAAAAGTTAAGCAAATGGGCCAAGACCATGCAGACCATGTGGGGTAAATTCCAGACTAGAAGCTAAGACTTACAACTCCTAGTTCATTGCTTTTTCTATTTGTTTATATGAAGAGACAAAAGGATGGGCCTATACCACTGCTATTAGTAACCCTAGAATTGGGACTAATATTACTATGATTTTCAGCCTGCCTTTCTCAAGCTCAATCTCTGTCACCTCCTTTGAAAAAAATTCTTGTATTTAGAGAATATATTTGTCTTGATGGGAAACAATGGGGCACAAACAATTGACTTGGAAAGAGTTTATATAAGGGGGTGTGGGCAGGGTTTGGTGGAGTTGGTGAAGAATAGTGTAGGATCCCCAATTGGCAACAGCTTCCATCCAGTGTCATCAATACTACCCCAAGGTCTCCCAGGCAAAATGGGAGCAAAGTTATAAGAACACAGAGAGTGTAGCATGAGAAGCCACCTGGTTGGAGCCACCCTTTAACCGGAGACACAGTCAACCCATGCCAACTACAACCTCACTCTCCTCCAGCTTCAGAATCCTGCCAGTGCCTTTCATTGGCTGATCCCATTGAAAGTTATAGAGCATGAGGATTCCTTGTTGAAACTCATAAAGATCAGCTTCCCAGGGTGGGGGGTGGGGGCAGGGGACATATCACATTAGGGAAGAGTGGAGACAGAACCTGAGAAGGTAACTAGGAAACATCCAGTCTCAGGAATAAGGGGCACATTCAGTGTGAGTGGCTAGCCATGGTTCTAATATGTTGTTTCACTCTTCCCCTCATAGCCATTCCCCACCCCTGTCGCAAACACATACTATTCCCTTTCTCATTTCCCTGGCTGTTTCCTTTTGTATTTTGGAAACCTGACTACTCAAGTCAGTGCCCTGGGTTTTGGGCCAGGAATCCACTCCAGGCCAATACAGCCAAATCTACTTTGTCTTGATCTCTTGTTCATTACAAGTCCTGAGCTGAACTTGAGAATGTTTGCCTGCCAAGGACAAGGATAAGCTGCAAAGGAAGCACTTATATGGTTTCATAGTACTCCTTTTCAAGACCTTCTTGGTAGGGTCAGAGTGGTGGCTCTATGGGACCATTTGAGGAAAACTATCTCGGAGATCATGGACTTTGACTAGATCATCTGGTGACTCTATTGAGTTTCAGGTGCAACCAACCTGCTCTCTTCTGTACCAGGCAGAGAGGACCAAGGTGGTATAGTCTGAATGGCATGCACCAGATTGGTGCATCATAACAACCAAAAGAGTGTTCTTAGAGGAGACAAACTAGAAAAATAATTCCTCTTCCTTTTCCTGTTCCTCCTCCTCCCTTTCCTCTTCCTCTTTCTCTTTCACTTCTTCCTATTCTTCATCATGGGTTTGAATATAATCTGAGCATCCAAAAGTTCATTTGTGTGTGTGTGTGTGTGTGTGTGTGTGTGTGTGTGTGTAAGAATAGTTATTTGGTTTATTTTGCTAATGAATAAAGTTTGCCTTGATTTTCATTTCTGGAAAGATTCATAGAAATGTGAATTATATTTATATACCTTATCATTAGTGATGTTTTTCTTCTCAAAGCCTTAATAGAAAGGGCAATTTTGTAGAAAGATAGAAAGGTGACAGTTTAAAATGGAAAAGAGGATGGTGGTTTTTATTTTATGCCATGAAGATGATAATTTTTAATGTTTTAACTAATAAAACCCACTAGAGTGACCAAAACATTATATCCAAATGATACTCAAACTAGCCTTCTTAAAAGAGAGGACTCAACAGTGGACAGGTAAAATGTTTCAACCTCATGTTGGCTCATCAGAGTCCCACATTCTTCTTCGGGCCAGTTATCTCTCCAATAGGAGACTGCCCACCACAAGAGCCACCATCTTGAACTTTGCCTAGTCACTTCTAAACATTTTTCTTCTGTCATAGGTAACAAGTAGTTTGATTGTTCTGGGATTATTTTATTCTGGGAATATCACAAATTAGTGCAGGAGGACTCCAAGGGAGTGGTAAGATTGAAGTATGAAATCTTTTGTGATAGGGCAACATTTTGTAGAAAGGGACATTTTTAAGACAAAGAAGGAAGTTGATTTTTTTTTTTTTTTTGGAAACAGAATGTCTGTTTTTTAATCTTCCCTCCTTGCAACTTCTTTTTTCTTGGCTGAACTTTTATTATCATTAAAAACTTATTGAGTAAGTTTCTAATAAGTTTCTAATGTGTCAACTGGCAAAGTTAACAGGTCTCACAGAATAATGACTAGATTCTAATCTAAGGATACCTGCTAGGTGAAGGTGCATGTCAGATGAGGCAGAGGAAAAATCAGGAAGGAGGACACTTTCTCTTCATCTCCTCTTCTCCCTCATTATGATGATTAGTTTTTCAGGACACATTTTCCTAAACCTGTTATTCCTAGCCTGCAGTATAGTGTGGTGATAACTTTTGCACTTTTTAACCCAGTAAAATAACCAACCTACTTTATGTCAATTCCCTCAGAATCCAACCTGAGAAAGATAGCCAGTTCATGCAGATATGAGCAGAGAACTAAGGGGTTAACAGGTTACCAAGTCCAAGTAATATATTTGTGCTTAAACTAGAACTTTTTAGGAATATTGTTCAAATATACAGAAATTACTCAAATGGTAATTTGGAGATATTTAGCATATAACAGGGCATTTGTATTGTAGGTGGACAAAGGGCATTTTAGAATCATTCAATTCTTGTCATTCTGTTCTACTATGTCTCTTTTACAGAGGGGTGATCCTTAGTGTAGGACTGGTTGGGAGCTGGGATCAGAACCTCCTGAACTAAGACTTAGATGTGGTAGAATTTTGTACTTGTTTGGCTTTGTTTGGTCTTTCAAACACCCAAGCCAGACACCACTCAGTAAGCCCCAAGATTAGTGGCACTGATGCCTGATGACTAAGGCAATTAAATAAGCCTTGGGGTTGGCGCAACACCACAATAACAAATCCCATGGTGTCCAATGCCTTTGCCAGATGGATTGCTCAACACTTTGGAAGCTTTCTCAAGTACACATTCTCAATCACTGCAGACCCAGTTCATGGAAAAATGACATGGTACTTGTGTGGGTGGAAGGTTCCTGTCACTTTCTTTGAGCAATCAATCCCATTGTCAACTCTTTATGTCCAATGTTGTCCTGATTTCCTCTCTCGGGGACTAGTGGTATTTAAATATTAGAAATAGGATGAATTTAGGAGACCTGATGATATTTTTTCCAAATATTTCAGATTTTTCTGGAACAGGTATGACTTCAAGTATCCTGTGCCATTGCCTCTTAAAGTACATTCTGTACTCATCAAATTGGGTCCCTCCCAATTATTACTTTAAAAATCAGTTATGGCATTTCCTCTATTCAGCTTATTGAAGAATGTAAGTTGCCTGCCCAAGAGGGATGTATGCATTAAAAAGTTAAGCCTGTTAAAACCTAATTGAATATAATTTTCAAATCACTTATCCCAACAAATTAACAAGACATTCAATTTTTCCTTCAATCAATTTGCCACATGCAGGGATCTTGATGAGATAGAGACCCAGAATGATGTGATATCTTTCCTCCAGGGTTTACAGTGATGTTGAAGAAGCAATACTGGCTCTCATGAATAATAGTCAATAATGAGTGTGGGTGACCAAGAGTGATAATTGCATGGCACCAATGGTTAGTACTAAAAAAGTTCAGGAAGATGAAAATAAGTACAAGAGGGAAGTCAGACAAGTTTTAGAAAGGAGATGGCAGATGACTCGACTTCTGAAGTCCTGTTGGAGCTGGCAGACATGGGAAGCAGTCTCCACCTTGAGAAAATATTGAAAAAAGTAAACCAAGATTAGTCTGGAAAAGTGATAAATATGAAAAATTTGGTGATAAATGAGATAAACACTTAAGGTTAGAAAATGAAAATCCTTAAAACAGACAGAAGGATTTAGACTTAATGCAGTGCTCCACTCAGAAGCCACCAAACAGTATTGATGGAGAGCTATATTTCAGAGTGTTTAGGCTGGATAAGAGATAGGATAAGATAAAGGTCTTTCATTATAATTCAAGTGGAAGTGGGAGGCCTTGGACTAACTTGGTACAAGTGAAGTAGAAAAGGAAAGAGAGATGTAACTGACATTGAAAAAGACTCATCAAGGCCAGATTCAAAAAATAAAGAATAGAGGGTAATGGGCTATTCCAAACCCAGTGACTGTGCCCATGGTAATCACAGAATGAATCTACATTGCACAGAACTGAGAGATTATTGATGCCACTGGCAGAGAAGAGAAGAACGGCAACAAGTTGGGTTTTGAACTCATGGATTGTGAGATACTGAAAGGAAATTCAAATTAAAGTATCCCTTAGATAATCAATGAGGTCTGTCAACCTCAGGAGAGGTCATAAAAAGAATCAGCTACAAGACAGTGACATTTAAGCCTTGATAATAACTGAACTTCAAGAAAGAGATTCTGTAATGAAAGGAGGGCAGAAGCCCTGGATAAAGCTTTACTGCCATTATCCCTTTAATCCAAGGACCTGTTACATTCCTTGTGGAAGGTCTGCCCAGGACTGAGAGATGTTAGAATAACAGAGCTGTATACACCATCTTGCCATACTTGGTCAAATGGTATTTTAATTGGGACTCCATGAAAATGATGTTTTTAAAATGTATTGCCTCTGCTAAGTATGGAAAATTAGTTTTCAAAATTAATAGAATGTGTTTTGAACTCTCAGCCTGAAATACTGGGTAAATCAATATCACTAGTGGTCTAATTTGCGTTTCTCTCACCATCTCTGTTTCTAGAATAATATGCTCTAAATAGAGTAAGTTTTATGTAGGGCTCTGACACACACTGCATCACAACCACCTTGCCAAGTTGCCGTTATTTCATTCTGATTCTTAGATGAGAAAACCAAAAACAACACAAATTTGGTAACATGTTCCAGATCAAATAGTCAGTAAAGGCTGCTACTAAGGTTTTTTGATTCCAAAGTTGTCCCTTTTCTTCCATGTGATGAGAAGTCATGTTCAACAGCAATGCGGAAAAGGTGGGACCTCATTCAAAAAGCCATATGAACAAGTCCGTGCAATGCCAGGTCCCTAAGTAGAGTAGCAAAGGGAAGCAGGTTGGTAACTCCTCACTTTGGGCATGTGCACAGCACACACAGCCACACGTCTCCTGAAGGTCTCGACAAGGTCAGGAGATGACCTATACTTTCTTGCACGTATATAGGTGTGGACATAGGAGGAGGAATTATGCTGAGTAATTAGTCATACATAATAAATAAAGGTCTTTCTCTATTTACAAACTTTCAACTCACAACTGTTCACATAGAAGAACAAAGCTATTTTTCAGAGCAAATGCCCTTATCTCCATGCTTCACCAACAGATGACACAACAATTGCACACAGACATTTTAGTCTCTGCTTAGTCTTGGTTTGTCTTTGGCCAAAGTCATAAGCTCAGGCAGGTAAAGGCAATGAATGAAGTGAGGCTGATGTAAGACAACAGTGAAGTAGGGCCCAACTTAGCCCCAGCCCATTGTTATCAGGAAGAATGGGGGGTCCACTGTTGTAAAATATTCCAGTTGTTCAAGACGGTGTGAAAACTCTGACTTTTATGTGAAAGCTCTTGTTTTTCTCACTTGTCAGATAATTACATCTGATAAAAGTACTGTGCAGACTAAACAAATGCACATCTGTAGGCCAGATTGTGTATGTGTGTGTGTGTGTGTGTGTGTGTGTGTGTAGTAAGTTTATTAACAATTAACACCAGTATGTCCACAAACTGCAAAGCATCGAGAGTGAGGAGGGCAATAAGTAAAGGGGCAAGAAAGAAAAAAATTCAGAATTAATGTTGTTGGTACATACTGAGACCTAACTGCAGAGAATTACAACTTTAACATGGGTATGGATGCACTAACTGGTTCAAAAACACTGCATTCAACTCACACCCAAGTAGACTTACAAACAACTTTTAATATTCTTATGTGTTCCTCAAGACAGAACCATCAACAATAAACATTTATATTGTAAACTTCATTTGAAAAAGGATTCTCTTAATATGTCTATTTGAGGGTTGTTGTCTGGGACTTCTGGAGATTGAAAGTGTCTAATTAAAAGGAAAAAAAAAAGTTACACCAAACATGAAACCTAAAGGCAAGACTAGCTGAGAAAAAATAATTTGGCCACTAAATAAGAGAGGGACTGAAGGAAATACGAGGGGATGGAGTGAACAGAATTATATGGAGTTTGAAATTATTAGCTCTTTATTAATACCTACTTGACCTTGGACAAATGTAGCATGTAGCCTATATAGAAGTTAATGATTAGTTTCCTTATAAATATTTTGTGTTAATTTTAAATATATGGTAATTTAGTGGAGTTTATAAATTATAAAGATTAATAAATGTCTCATTTCTAAAAATTATTATTAAAATTAGAGTGAGAAGAGAGAAAAGGGTGGGGGGGGCAGTGAGCATCAGATAAAATGCATCCAGCACAAGTTATCCGTACTTTGAAAAAAATCTCTGCTGGCTCTTTTTAGATTGAAAGAATACAGATTTGCCTGACTCTAATATAAAGAACTCTAACAACCAAATAATGTGAGTATGAAATGACAGTTACCCCCACCAGGAACTATGATCAAATTAGCTTCAGGGGTGGGACAGTGTTAGTCCTGAGTAGTAATTTCTAACAGTTTACCCTGATTTTGATAAGTTAATCATGTCTGGGAGGGGGATACAGTGAGGTCAACACATCTGCACCATATTTTCAGTGCAAGTGACCAAAGGAGGCCAACTCCATTGCAGGAGAGAAAATCCAGTGCTGGGATATGGGTAGTCAATGAGGGATCAGGTAAAGTACATTTCATACTGCCACATTTATAAAATATTTTATTAAATTAACATAGGCATCACTTTGTCATTTCTCAGCCAGAATTTGGGAGCATATATGTAAAGATTTCTTTAGAAAGTGTATGCATTTGAAAAATTTTTGAGGGAAGCACCCACTCCCACCATGATTGGCTAGCTGGAACTGGACTTACTATCCCAACATGAACAACCCAGAAAATGTCAGAATATGAAGAAGCAGTTACGGAAAATCATACAACATGCAACACAGAATAGTCATCCCTATGAGACTGGAGACAAATGAGGTGACTCCCCTCTCTGCTTGGAGGCATTTTCTAGATCAACAGAGGGATCCAAAGCAGAACACGGCACCCTCACTTTATCTGGAAAGGCAGGGGTTGAGGTTCAGGGACACTGAGTTGGATGGAACTTGGGGGAGCAGAGTACTGAGAATGGGGGCAAGGCATGGAGAAAGAGCCCCCAGAAAAACGTCAGAAAGATCAGCAGTCACATTAAATGTAAACAATTTAAACACTTTATTTAAAAGATAGAGATTATCAGGCTGGGAGTGTAGCTTAGTGGTTGAACACTTACCTGACACATATTAGGTTCATTCTCAGCACAAGAAAACTAAAATAGAGATAGTCAAATTATATGAAAAAGAAAGACAAAATACATTTTAAGCCCTGTCAATGAAAACAAAAGTATGAGTTAATATTTAATGCTTACATTTTTTTATTGTTATGAAAGTGCTACCCACAGCTAAGTCCCATAGTAGATCATCATTGCTTTTATTGTGTTTTCTTTTCCACGCTCTTAAAAATCACTTTTTAATTTTTTGTGCTTAGGTTTGTAGAAATAAATAAAAATGAAAACCAACCAATAAGAATAAGAACATGTAAAGGTAAAGGATGATGTGCGGGGACAGTAAACATCTGATAAAAGTGCACAAAACAGGAATCATTTGTACTCTGTGTGTGGGGGGGGAACCCAACATCTCTCCTGGCCCATTTTAGATCGAAAGAGATTGCAGATTTCTCTGGCTCTGCTATTTTTCAGAGCTTGGGATGTCGTCCACCATTACTTGCATTTTGGAAGAAACTCAAAGGCAGGCAGAAGAGTGGAAAAGCTTAGAAAAAAAGGGGTTTGGGGTAAGCCCCAATTGTCATCAAAATCTAAATATCTTTGCAGGTGTGCTGTCATTTTAATCTTTATAACAAAAAAAAAAAATACACTGAGAGATCCTTTATTCTGTCTGTTTCAGCTTGCCCTCCAGCCAGCCATACCTGTGACCTTGGAATGAACCTGTCCTGTCCATTCAAGGATTCTTTTCTCCCTTTCCCTGTATGGGGTTTCTTTATTTCTATGTTCCTTGCCTTCCTCTTATGGTTGGTTCCTGTATTTTTGTAGCACACGCTAATTTCTGGGGAAAAATTATGCCATGTAATTTCTCTTTAGTCCAACCTCACTCATAAACCAGAGCTTGGGTAGGTACACATTGGTTAGGAAATACTTTTCTTCAAAATACTATCCTCCTGAACCTTTAGGCTTTGCTCCATTGCCCTTCTACCTTCCAATATGGCGGTCTACTTCTTCATATGGAATCCATTGTTTTTCTTTCTGGAAGCTTCTGACATTTTCTTATTTTTTCCCTCCTGATATCCTAAAACTTCAAGATAATACTCCTTAGTGTGGGGGCCTTTTTATGTATGGTCCTGGGCACATGTAAGCCCTTTCAATCTACAGTTGCTGGCAGATTATCTTAAATTATTTGATTGTTTATTTCCTCTTCTCTGAATTCTTTGCCCTATTTCTAGAACTCAGCCAGCTATCTATCGATCAATCAATTGATCAATAATGTAGACATAGATATAGATATAATTGATTTCAGGGAGCAGTTATTTTTTTTTTTCTTTTTTTGTTCTATTTTCAATTAGAATTTCCACAAATTTAACTTCCAACCATTTAGGTGAATTTTGCCTTTCTGCTATTCAATCGGTTACCCTGTTTTTAGCCCTATCATCTCCCTTCCAAGCAGAGGTTCTATTCCCCACCCCCCGCCCACCAAATAAGGCCTATTTATTTTATTTTTAATCAATTAATTTATTCTAATTAGGTATATATAACAGCAGAATGCATTTTGACTCATTGTAAACAATTGCAACCCAACTTTTCATTTCTCTGGTTGTACACGATGTAGTGTCCCACCATATGTGCAGTCACACGTGTACCTAGGGTAATGGTGTCCACCTCATTTCACCATCTTTCCTCTTTCAGGGGTTCTTAATGGCACCAATTCCTAGACACCTTGATGGGGTGAGGGGGTTCAGTGTCACTTGAGTTGCTTCTTGGTTTCCCACATGGCCAGTTTGGGAAGGAACCTTCTTTACCAAGTTGGGTTTTGCTTTTAGCTACTTTTTAGTTTCCAAATGTTTTTATTGTCTCTCTTCCTGTTATTTTTTTCCTTGTGATTTTAAACCTTAACAAAAACATTTTTTTTTTGCTAGCATTTTATTTTAGTTGGAGTTTTAGGAGACTGTGCAGGCAAATATATGTGTTTAATCTTCCATCATTACCAAGAAGTACTAACCAACATGGCCTTAATGTTCCCTTTATCTGGACTAAAGCTTTACACAGGTTCCTTTCTGGCTATCAGCCTCTGATATTCCTTTTCCTAGAGCATTTACTTTAGAAAACTTGCAATTATAAAATCTGTCCTTGCCCATTTGAGATGTGAATCTTCTTCCAGCTTCTTACTTCATGATCCTGAAATGTCATTCTCAAGGACCTGAAAGCCACCCCTTTGTCTCCCAGTCTCTGTGAGTGGATAGAAGGCTGACTTCAGTAAGCACAAATTAACAAACAGATGGTGCCATGACATGACCAACCTCCCACCTCTACCTTCTAGCACTTTCTTACTTACTCACTCAGGTATTTTAAAACTCTCTTGAATTTTGTTTCAGTGGAGTTGAATTCAATCTCTCTCCCCTATTGCAATAGTCTTGAATAAAGTCTTCTTTGATTCTTTAACTCTGGGGTAATTTTTCTTTTATGGAACTCATTCATTTTTGTTTTATTAAAAATTTGGGTTGGTGTCTGATAACAGCCAATATTTCATCTGGAAATATGCCACATGTTTGGCACATTAACTCAGAAAAAGACCTCTTGAGCACTTGTCTTGTACTTGTGGTATGCCAGGCAGAAACATTACAATAATAAGCAATAGCCAGGTGTGAGACACATGCCCAGAATCCCAGTGGCTCAGGAGACTGAGGCAGGAGGATTGCAAGTTCAAATCCAGTCCCAGAAACTTTGCAGGGCCCTAAGCAACTTATCAAGAGCCTGTCTCTAAATAAAAAAAAATAAAAAAGGGCTGAGGATGTAGCTCAGTAGTTAAGCATCCCTAAGTTCAATCCCTGGTACAAAAAAAAAAAAAAAACAAAAAAAAAAAAAAACAAAAAAAAACCCAATAAATTTAGAAAAAGGACAGCCACATCCAAAAGGATCTTTATAGCCATTGCATTTGATTTGTTTACTTATTTCTGAAACAAAGACTAACTTTGTGACATCAGGCAAAATGATTCTCTTCTGTACCTCTGTCCTATTCTGAAAAATGACTGTATTGGACTACTAAATTTACTGATTGACTCTCAGATTCTCCAAAGAGTTTGAAATAATTCAACAACTTGTTTTAGGCAATGAAATTCATTGCTAAAATGATTTTAAAATGTTTTTTACTTTAGACAGGATTTATTTGAATATGTTCATAGTTTATTTAAAACCAAGGTGGCATTGGATAGGAATAACAGGATTCAACCAAGCAGCACTGGATACTCTGAGAGGTCCTTGCGGATCAATACCTGAACCTTACCTAAAATCCTAGCAATTTTTTTTTTTCATTGCAGGATGTAGTTTCAAGGTCCAAAAAGTATCCCTGGAGAATATTATGTTTTGGAGCTTGCTAAAAGTTCTTCTATAAATAGTCCAGCAAAGGAAAGAAAACAAGCCATCAGCAATCACTCTGACAAGGGATTTATCGAGCGGCCCAGAGTGCTGAACTCCGGTCCTCGCTGCTGTCAGGTTATAAAGGCAGCAGCAGCATCATTCAAGTGGATTTAAGTGCCCAGTGTGGGTAAAGACCTCTCAGGGCTAACAAGTTAAGATGGATAACACACAAGCCTTTTAGCCTTCGGGGGTGCTTGCCACAGCAAAATACAAACACAGGAAAAGACATCTTCACTCCGACTCCTGGCTGAGTTGAGCCCAGGGGTGGTGAGGCCCTGGAGAGAGGCGTAGGAGTCATCTGCATTCCTGAAGAGTGGAGCTGATCTTCTAGACTATTTCCATTTTATAACTGTGTGATCAATCGTGGATAGGTTCACTGAACTGTTTTTTGAGTCTGATAGAATTGTTGAAAGCATGAAATGAATTAGATTAGGTGACATGCTTAGCATGGCATATGAAAGTATTAGCTGAAATTATTGATATTAATAGCAAAAGCTAATATTAGAGGTCACAATCAAATCAGATTGTATTCCAGGGAATCAGAATATGCCATCTCCAAATGTGCAACTTTGGTGTAGGATTTTTCTGAGCTGAAGATTTAGGGGTAGGGTAAAAAGGGTGAAATGGGTGAAATTCTCATGCCAAAGAGGGGAATGTCCCCTTCTCAAGTGGAGTTTCTCATCCAAACCACACAGCACAGGAAACTATTTGAGCAGTATCTCAATCCTTGCACAGATGTTATCTATTATCATTCTAGAGGTTCAGGAAGGAAGCGAGTCAACTGTATACATGGAAGCTTAGAGCAGGTCTTTCATGTGATGTGGTTAGGAAAGTAGCCCAATGGCCTTCGGGAGTCAATTTCAAAAAGAACATACTGTAAAATTCTGTGTATCAGTTAAAGATGAGGTGGGCTTGTATATAACACAGAAGAGTATCCATGATTTATTGATAAATGCAAAAGGGAAAGTCTTGAGTAGCAAGCATAGGGTGCCCGTTTTGTGTGTTTCTTAAATCCCGTGTGCCAATACTTAAATGAAAAACAAATCCTGGAAGATTCTACGTCAAACAGGAGAAACTGCTCTGGAAAAATGAAACTGGGGTGAAAGGAATGGGTGAGCAAGGATACACTTCTACACTTGATTCTTCTTGTTCCAATTTCTCCAATGGGCAATGACTTCTATGGCAATTATGAAACAGTTTTGATTTTAATCATTTGTTCAGATAAGGTCCAAAAAATTGAGATGTGGAAAGAGAAGGTAACTTTGACCATGAAAGTTTTGGGTGGCAGGGGCACAGGGCAGTGAGAAATGGTGAAAATAAACACGGGCTTAAATAATCCCAGGTGTTTGGGGAAATCCTGAGCAATTGGGAAGTGTGCAGGCTGAAGCATTAGAGCTGTCAAGGATCCAGAGACTGGCTGGGGGTAGACAGGTCATCTGGGAGGACAGGCCCCAGCGCCCTTGCAGGTTGTCTAGCTCTTGATGCACAGAGCATGAATCTGCCTCTGCAATTTTGTGCCCTGGAAAAGGTAGAATAACCAAATTCCCCTGGATCCTAAACTACACACTTTCCCACCTTGTGAATATAGTGCTACTTTTTCTGGATAGCAGACAGCTACCCTCTTTCTATCAGAGTTCCCCAACTATCAGTCACTCTCACCACATCTTCATATTATCTCTTCAATTTCCTTACGTTTTTCAGCTCAATAAATTTGACTCCATCATCCTGACTCAGAATCCCCATGAACTAATTAGTTACTATGTTAGTTATATTTTCTACTTCCCACTGTTTATTAAAATAATGTTTTAAAAGCATTAGTCTAAAGTCTTGCTTAAAATCATCAAAGCATGTTTTGTGAATTAACAAGCTATACTGCACATTAGATATATTGAATTTTATAGTAGATCATTATTGAGACTATTAGTACTTAATTCTATAAAGCAAAAGGAGGCAGGAGTATTAAGTGTTTAGGAAAAATATTCGAGTCTCAAATGATGCTCATAATGTTGGAGAAATCATTCTTTTTTTATTTTTTAGTTGTAATTGGACACAATACCTTTATTTATTTATTTATGTGGTGCTGAGGATCCAACCCAGGGTCTTGCAGGTGCTAGGCAAGCGCTGTACCACTGAGCCACAAGACCAGCCCCAAGAAATCATTCTTAATTAGCAGACCTCCACTTACCATGAGTAGAAGTCTTACCAGGGAAGAGGAAGGACCCTAAGTATTGTTGGGTAGGACCCTATCCCAGGAATTAGACCTCACACAATTATGGGAGGAAGTAAAGACCTGATGAGGGGAGTTGGGAAGCCCAAGGGGAATCCCAACCCTAACCAGCCCTCCTGACACAGAGAGGCAGATGGATGAGCAGAGCATTCAGGGAACCCAGGACCCAAGCATTTCCAGATGCTGGTGAGTAGCTGGTGACAGTGGGGTGCTGGTGGGGATGACTAAGGGCCTCATCTATTAGAATCTCAGCCTCTGGGGTGTGATGTGAGATCTAACATGGAGCCACTCTTCACCTGGAGCCTAGAGCCCCGTGGAGCCAGAGACAGCAGGACAAGGGCACCACATCAGCTTCGGGCCACCCTCTGGGTGTAGGGGAGTTAGGAGGGAAGTGGAGGGGTCACTCCAGCAGTAGGACCTAACTGGGGAGTATGCAGACTGCCATGGAAACCCTTTGCTAAATCAGAAGAAGCCTGACCACAGGAAATGGGCTGTGTTAGCATAATTTCAACTTCAGCTTCTATTTCATGGCCAAATGCCAGTTCACATTTGCCATAAAACGTTAGAGCTGGAACAAAATAGAGAACTTCAAGTCCTGTAGATGATCAAACTGAGTTGAGGAGCCCTGAAATTCCACAGAGGTGACTCAGGGACACCCGGGAGAGGGGATCTGAGGGCAAGTCAGCGGATGGAGATAGTCCCAGAGTCCCCTTCTTCCCAACCCCTCCCTCTGCCTTTATCTAAGTTAGATTGGATATTTTTCTAAGATTTTGCTTGAAGGAAGAGTTTTTAGCCAAGCAAACAAATGGTTCAGAGATGGATTGTAAATATTCTGTACTTTCTTCCCAAACATGGCCTCTTATCACTTATTGCCCAGAAACAATGTTATTTAATGAACACTTGCTATGTGCAAGGTACTCCTGGATTTTTTAAATTTTTACAAAGATTATCTCATTCCAATAATCCCATAAAGTAGGTGTTATTATTCTGTTAATGAGAAAATTAAGACTTAGGCTAAGTAATTTTTACATGTCTTACCGAAAGTGATTGGCAGAGCCAACCCAAGCCAATTCATCTGACACTTATACCTCAGCATCCAATTTCTGTGCTATCTGGCAAGAGGAAACCTATTAGCCAAAATTATTCTTATCTTTCAAAGAAAATTTTTAAAATATGTAAAGTAGCCATTATATTTGTTTTTTGGGGGTACCTTAAGAAAATATCACAGACTGGGTGACTTTAACAATAGAAATTTATTTTCTCATCTATGTGGATGCTGGGAAGTCCAAATGTTTTAGTCAGCTTTTCACTGCTGCAACTAAAAACCTGACCAGAACAATATGAGAGAAGGAAAAGTTTATTTGAAGGCTCACGGTTTCAGAGGTCTCAGTTCATAGATAGCAATCTCCATTCCTTGAGGTGCGGCAGGACATCATGGTGGAAGAGTGTGGCAGAGGGAAGCAGCTCACACGATGATCAGAGAGCAGCAGGGAGATTCCACTTGCAAGATACAAATAGGTACCCCAAAGCCATGCCCCCAAAGCCCCACCTCCTCCAGCCTCATCACACCTCCCTTCAGTTACCACTCAATTAATTCCAGCAGATGATTAATCGACTGATTGGGTTAAGGCTCTCGTAACCCAATCATTTCTGTTCTGAAACTTCTTGCATTGTCTCACATGTGAGCTTTTAGGGAATACCTCACATTGAAACCATAACACCGAGATCAAGGTACCAGCTAATTCCATTACTGGAAAGGGCCCTTTTTCTGGGTAGCAGACAGCACCCTCTTTCTATATTCTCACGTGGCCTTTCCTCAGTATATAGGTGTGGAGAGTGAGCTCTGGTGTCTCTCCCTCTTCTTCGAAGGACACAAGCTCTATTGGATTAGGGTCCCATATTATGGTCACATTTAACTTTTATCACCTCCTTATAGGCTGTATCTCCAAATATTGTCACATTGGGGTTTAGTGCTTCAACATGAGGAACATGAGCATTCAGGCCATAAACACCATAAGGCCAAAATAAAAACATTTATAGAGTATTCAATGTTTTATTTAATACACCTTTATGTAATGCTTATTCTAAGCAAAGCACTATTTTCAGCATTTTTACAAATATTAACTCATTTTATACTTAGAACAGCATTGAGAGATGTTTACTACCAACATACCCAATTTGTAAACTGGTAAAAAACTTGAGGCATAGAAAAATTAAATTTGATCCTAGTGGTAGAACAGGGACGTGAACTTGTAAAAATCCCACACAGAAAGAAGTCCTTCAAGGGGTCAGACTCCTTTCTGATCTGTAACTCTACCCATGCTTCCTGGGTCATGCTAGAAAAGAGTATAAGAGGGTCAGTGAGCAGAGCTGGCTTCCTCTCACATTCTATTGGCTAGAACTCAGTCACATGACCATGTCTAGCTGCAATGGAAGCTGGGAGATGCCATCCTGCTGTGTATCCATGAGGAAGAGGACAAAGTTAGGAGAACAACCAGCTACCTCTTCTACTGCAGAGAGACACAATGTATCCTACACAATAAAATATACTCAATTTATTTGGAGGGAAAAAATCCAATTTCTCTCTTTAACGTTTATAAAATTACACATCTAGGAGGGCTAAATGACAATAGATGGTGGAGGTAGCAGATGACATTGCTGAGTAGCTGCATGTCCACAGAATTAGCTCTTTGTGCCTGTGTGCAGGAGGTAAATGTAAAAGCACTTCCTGTCTCTGTGTTCCTTCCCTGGGAGCACCATTGCCCCTTTTTCTACCACTTTTATTTTAATTTTTGTTTTATTACTCTCTGGCTTGTTTTCTGTGTGAAACTAGATAGGGTCACCATGTGACCTGGCCAGCCCCTCTTATTTTGGTGGCCCATGAGCTGTTTCCTGAAACAGAAAGAAGGCTGGGGACAGGCTGGGACAGCCCCATCATTTGCCAGCTCTAGTTGACCCTGGACAGGTTTACTGCTCTGGGCCTCAGTTTCCCTCTGTTTAAGGCCCAGGTTTATGCCGCGCTGATCTATTCAAGCCTGAGGGGAGAGGTCCCTGGATTAGTCAGGGAGCCAAATTGCCAGGAGCAATTTGGAGGATAAGAGGTGGGGCATGTATAAAAACAAGTTTGCCTGGGGATAAGTCGGCTGCACCCCAGGAAGTTGGCAGTAAGGCATAGAGAAGTGGGAAGTTCCTCCTTGCAACACACCCCGGCACCCCAGAGCAGACCAAAGCACACAGCCTGGGCTGAGAAGGGGACGAGGTCCGAGGTCCTCAGGGAAAGTTCTAGGGCTGGAGTCACTGGCTATACTCCATAGTTTTGGAGCGAGCACTTAAATCTTCCAGGCAAGAGAGCAGGGTCTAGGTATCTGAAGAACGTGTGTGCCCAGGTCAGCAGCATTTATACCACTGTCCTGTAAGAATTAGTGGGGCTGGGATTGTGGCTCAGTGGTAGAACACGAACCTAGCGTGTGTGAGGCAATGATCCTCAGCACCACATAAAAAAAAATATTAAACAAAATAGAAGTATTGTGTCCATCTACAACTAAAATAAGAAATCTTTTTAAAAAAGAAGAATTAGGGGCCATTGTTGCCAGATGCATTTATTTTTCAAAAGAAATGGAAACTCAGGACTCTGCTCATTCTAAAATACTGATGCCTACTGTAAGTTAAACAAAATGTGTGTGGGCCAGATCGTGATTTGGGAGTAGGTGCGTCATCTAGAGTGGTCGCTGTCTAACCAAAAGCCCACATTGATGACTCAGGGCACTTTCCAATGTGTGTGCAGATATGCTCCGTGGAGGAAGGAGGCCTTGGAGCTCCATTTATTAACCAATAAAGATGAGATGGCATGGTGATAGGTTACTGCTGCCACCCATTTTTCACCATGAGAGATGGAGTCCCGGTCCTCCTCAAGACAGATGGAGTCTGAACAAATTCACTGCCTCTTTTCCATAGGAATATGTGTGGCTGCCGTGGCTGTTCCCAGGAGCTACACTCCGGATTATTCCTCTGTGAAATCAAGGGTGTCGGCTCCATGGTGTGGCTGGGCTTTGGCAGCCCTACAGTGGACCACTGGGATAAACGACAGCCTACAAATTCAGAGCTGATTTTCTTAAATTAAATTTATAACCATTAAATTGAATTAAAAATATACTTAGCTTGATATTTATATACATTCTCTTGGGAATCCTACAAGTCAATCCTGTAAGTCTTTTGCAAAAGTATATAACTTACACCCCAGTTTGATCTCATAATTTCTTGTATGTATACCCTCAGAATTATTCATAGCAAGTTTCATGAAATCAAGGCTCTTATGAACCTCAAACAGGAATATGTGAGCCACAGGTCCCTGGTGGCCCATGTAGACTTTACATCAAGAGTTCGAATCCCCTTTACAAATGACCTATGACCATTGGGGCACAGTTGAGGGAGAGAAGGTTAAAAACCACATTTTAAGAAAAAAGACTTTTTACTTAAAAATTTGTTATTTAGGGCTGGCATTGTGGCTCAGTGGTAGCGTGCTCACCTAGCAAGTGTGAGGCCCTGGGTTCGATCCTCAGCACCACAGAAAGACAAATAAAGGTATTGTGTCCAACTGCAACTAAAAAATAAATATTAAAAAAAATTGTTATCTAAGAATTTTTAATTTTACGTATCTGTTAGATATATATAAGAAAATATATTTTAATTTATATTTAAATTATGTTAAAATTCAAATGTATACATCAATTATTAAGGTTATTAAATATAGTTTAATTATTTTAAATAATTAACAATAGGATGCAAACCTTATAAACATCAAAAAACAAGATATCTGTTATAATAATTTATAATAATACTATAATAATATATGTAATAGTCTATAATAACATGCACCTGTGATTTCACTTTGTTAAACATATCAATGTTTGTCTCAACTCTTTCAAGAGAGGGAGAGATCACATAACTTTTGTTTCAGTATGTTGTTTAGAACTGTTTGTTTTATTATTAGTTATTGTTGCTACTCTTTTCCTGTGCCTATTTTAGAAATCAAACTTCTTCATAGGTATATATGTACAGAAAAAAACCGTTCAGCATTATCCGTAGCTTCAGGCATCCTGTGGGGTCTTGGAATGCATCCTGTAAAGTAAGGGGGACAACTGCGTAGCTATAGTGTTGAAGAAATGGGGGCAAAGAATCAGAGGTGAAATGGGAAAGAGAAGTTATGGGAGAAAAAGATGAAAACTCTGGGACAGAGGATCAACTCTATTCTTCTAAGCTGTGGGGGCTGCTGACCAGCTGTGGCTCTCTCAGCAAGTCATTAAGCCTCTCAGAACTAGCTCCCTACCTATAAAAATGGGAATTGTACCACCAGCCCTATCCATCTACCTTATGTGCTGTCAAAAGGCTTAATAGGATTTTTGTGAAAGCATTGGAAAATTTGAAAGTACACTAAGGCAGCAAGATATTTATGATAATGCCGCTTTACTAAATATAAATTTTGAAAAACATAGAAGAAGAGAAGATTGAGAGGGTCCCAAAAATGGAGGGGGGAGGCTCTCTTGGTTCTACTTGCTGCAATGTGGCCATTAGAATACATTTTCTCTAGTTCTGTCTTTCCTTTGAATTCCAAGCTATCTTTATAATCCTTTGAATGGTCCTGATCACCTTTATTTCCAACCTCATTTCAGTGAAATTCATTTTAAGTAAATTCTTGTTCTGACGTAGGTCTTTGCAAGTGTTGAAGGTATGAAAAAAATCTGAAGATAAACACTGGCCTGAACTTCATGATGCTGAAAATCTTTAACTTTTTACAAGAGATTTTTTTTTCCCTTCCTACTATAAGTGCTTCTGAGTTAGATTTGGGATCAGTATTTGTGTAATTATTCAAAAATCACTATTTTTGGAGCCTAAGTGTACGTCTGGTGGTTCCAAAGAAGGACAGTGGGCAGCTAAAGGCAGCCCAGGAAACCCTGAGCTTGGGACATACCCTCCTGGAATGTCGGCTACTCTGGTGCAAGGACGTTTCAAATTCAAATTTCATCTTCTTGCTCTCTGTGGTTCTCCAATGACTTACACAATCCAAACTCCTTCCTGTGGCAAACCAGCTTCTTGATGATCTTGTTCGGACCCACATTTTCATCTCAGTCCCTGGTTAGATGTGGGTAGCATAGAATAGTGCTATCGTGAGTCTAGAAAGCAAACAGTCCAGACGGATGTGGATAATGGGTACTGAGAGGGAGATCTCCAGGAAAAAAAAAACAGCCCTTAATAAAATTAAAGAACTTCTCTATGAATAAATATTAATGAGTCAACTGATATATAAATAATCTGATGGGGAAAAATTATCTCAGTACATAGAAAGTGAAACAATGATAACTCCAGGGGGAAAAAACATTTCGCAGACAGAAAACATGATAGTAGTGGAGAAGGTCGGATATGCAGTGAGTATTATTTACAGGAAAGTACTAATGTCGATACCTTTATTGATTTAATTAAAGGTGGAATGGAATTCTGGGAGGATGGCAAGAAGGGTTGCTGGGTAGGGAACATAGAAGTATTTAATTTTCAACGAGCATAACAGAAAATCAATAGATAATGCCTAAGTTAAAAAAAAATAGTTCCATTAGCATTCAATTGATAAATCTAGAAATAAATATCATCCCCTTCATTTTGCCAGCTCTAGAGGTCTCTTCTCCTGCCCTGGACGCTCAGTTCAGAAAGGCCTGTTTCTCTAGGAAGCTTGAGGGAGCCAATAGCCCCAGGCATGACATATACTTTAGGTTAAGGCCTATTGTTTCAGAGAATGGATGCACATCTCTATTTTGAGTCTTTCCTTGGTGATTTTGATTTTTGCCAGACAACTTCTGAGAAGATATAGTTAGGTAATCATTGTTTTCTACCTTACCGTTTCAGAGTTGACAAAGAAATCACCCCGGGAGCACTCTGCCCCTTCCTGGTTGGTTGTCATGGAGCTTTGCCTTCTTAGTGTTCACTTGTCTATTCTGTGAGGATCATTTCAGTGAAATTCAGTAATATAATCTTGAAAACCATTCCCATGGTAACCAGGGAACAGCACCCCTTTGGAAATTCTCCAGATAAGAGATGAATGAGGGGCATAGTCACCCCTTGGGAGCATCCCCGCCATGTTGTGAAACATTTTCCTCAGTGACATGAAACAACTGACCTAGTGCTGGTGTCGGCAATGACCCACATATAAAACATGAGTAATGGTTAATTAATTTACTTTTGATGTAAAAATTAAATATCTGCAGATGTCTTAGTATTGCTACCCCTTCATTCTAGTGATGTACCTTTCATATTTCACCCAGGATTATGAGGTCTGTCCTTAAAGGTCTGACCTCCATGCCCTGACTTCTGGGAGGCATTGGGGTCTCTAAAGGAAAGGGGAGCTTTGGTTAGTGAGGATCCCATGCTTAGACAGTTCCTTGAGTTCTTTTTTTCTATCTTAAAATTTTATATACTTTTGTCTTCCATTTAAGGACATTATAACTGTGCATATTTCAATCAAGAACATCAAATTCTGGTAAGTCTAACTCAAAGTGGTAGTCCGGGACTGCCTTCCACTTGTTATTCTGGTACCTCATTTTTGAAGCACATCAAAAAGATAAAGGAATAATGCTGGCCTGAATTCATCATTAAAGAGAACCATCTCCTGACCGACGTGTCCATTCAACTATTCCCCAGGAGCCTCTAGCTTCCCAGAAATGCTAATAAGACCTCCAAGTAATAACTTTTTAAAATGCTCTTTTCATTACAGAATAAGTCTTAAACACTGATAAGGGTGGTTGACTGCTTATGATAGCTCAGCAATGGGGAAAAATGTGTACAGCATGCGTAATGAATTGGGTGCAAAGCAGCCACACAGTCCCAGGGTCAGTCCATGGCAGGCAGCAAAGCCACTGCTTGGATCCTTATGTACCAAGTTGGCGTCATCTGGTTGTCGGTGCATCTTATTTTTAGAAGCACATTAACAGGGTAGAGGTGCTAATGGGATTCAGACCTTGCCCTTAAAACACAGACACGAATAATACAAGGCACAAGTTTAAAATGTCATACACAAAGAGGTGAAAGTTGAACAGAAAGAAAGATATGTTCCACCACGCGGCCTGCGCAATGGTTTCATTAATGAGGTTCTAGGCATAAAGTTAGCTAGATGAGATCGAAATAAAACACACAGACTCAGTTACCTTATTTCTATTGCTAGGTCCGAGACGGCTCCCCTCTCTGGTTCCCTCCTCTAACTGCCCAGCAGGGCAGCAAGGATTACTCAGGGCTAGCAGGAGAGAGAGAGAATGAACACGCCTGGGAGTAGCCTTTTATTGGGGAACAAGAGATTCAGGGGAGAATTCCATCCAATGAAGGTTGAGGGGGGACCGCACTCCAAGGTCAGGGTCAGTGATTGGGCCCCCAGGATCAGTGGTCGGGCACACCCCCACACGGATGGGCTCTCTCATCAGGAAAGGGCCCGGAAAGCTTCGACACAGCCAAAGCGCCTCAGACCCTTACTGGGAGCCACCCAATCACGTGTCAGAAATGGCTTCCCACAATATGTCCTTACTTGGAGAGGGGAGTGGCAGTGAAGAACAGGTATTGGAATCTTTGGGAAGGAGATATTGAAGAGGACCCAGGAGGATAGGGCTAAGAAATTCAGAAAAGGGCAGCGAGAGAAGAAACCTCAGCTCAGGGGTGGGAGCCATGGTTTCTTTCTTTCACAACTTTATTGGGGTATGGTTGACCTGTAAAACGCTGTGCATATTTATCCACTAGAATACATACAAATTTAATGAATACTATGAGTTTAGGAATGAGTATGCATCTGTGAAAACTATCACCAACATCAAGACCACAGAGACATCCATTACCTTCCACAGTTTCCTCCTACTTCTTTATTATTGTTACTATTGCTATTGCTACTATTAATACTTTGCATGCGACAAGAATATCATATAAAATCTATTCTCTTAGCATAGTTTAAATCTTCAATATAGCATTGTTAGCTAGGCACTATGCTATATTCTAGATATCCAGGATTTATTTATCTTGTTTAACTGAAACTTTATACCTTTTAATTTTCACTTCTCCATTTCCCTCTCCCTCAGATACTGGCAACCACCATTCTACTCTGTTTCGATGAGTTAGAATGTTTTAGATTTCACATATAAATGAGATCACATAGTAGTTGTCGTTCTGTGTTTGGTTTATTTCACTTAGCATAATGTCCCCCTAGTCTACCAATGTTGTTTACAAAGGACAGTCTATACTACTTTTTAAATTAATTGGCTCTTTTTAGTTATGCATGACAGTGAAATTCATTTTTTATATAACTATACAAGCATGGAAGGAATATTTCTTATTCTAGTGAGGATCCCATTTTTGTGAAATCACATGATGGTGGGATTCACTCCATTGTTTCATATATGAACATGGAAAAATTATGTCAGATCCATTTCACTGTCTTTCTTTTTCTTATCCCCCCTCCTTTCCCTCCATTCTCCATTGCCCAATCTACTTAACTTCTATTATTCCCTTCCTCCCCCCTTTATTGTGATTTAGTTTCCATATATCAGAGAAAACATTTACCCTTTGGCTTTTTTGGGACTGGCTTACTTCACTTAGCATGATAGTCTCCAGATCCAGCCATTTACTAGTTAATATCATGAAGTCATTCTTCTTTATGGCTGAGTAATAATCCATTGTGTATATATACCACATTTTCTTTATTCATTCATCTGTACAAGGGCACCTAGGTTGACTCAATAGCTTAGTAATTATGAACTGAGCTTCTCTAAACACTCATGTGGCTGCATCACTGTAGTATGCTGATTTTAAGACCTTCCGGTATATATTGAGGAGTGGGATAACTGGGTTATGTGGTGGTTCCATCCCAGATTTTCTGAAAAATCTCCATACTGCTTTCCAGAGTGGTTTCACCAATTTGCAGTTCCGCCAGTAATATGTGAGTGTACCTTTCTCCCAACATGCTTGCCAACATTTCTTGTTACTTATATTCTTGACAATTGCCATTCTGACCCAAGTGAGATGGAAGGAATCTCAGTGTAGTTTTAATTTGAAATTCTTTCATTGCTAGAGATGTTGAACATTTTGCTGGGGGTGGGTACCAGGGATTGAAATCAGGGTCACTGGATCACTGAGCCACATCGACATCCCTATTTTGTATTTTATTTAGAGACAGGGTCTTGCTGAGTTGCTTAGCCCCTCTCTTTTGCTGAAGCTGGCTTTGAACTTGCAATCCTCTCGTCTCAACCTCCTAAGCCACTGGGGTTACAGGTGTGTGCCACCGTACCTGGCTGTTACTTTTTTTTATATTTGTTGACCATTTATATTTCGTCTTCTGTGAAGTGTTTGTTTATCCTTTGCTAATTTGTTGATGGGGTAAGTTTTTTTGTTCTTTATATATCCTGGAGATTAATGCTCTATCTGAGGTGCAGGTGGCAAAGATTTTCTCCCAGTCTGTAGGCTCTCTCTTTACACTCTTAATTATTTCTATTGCTATGAAGACTTTTTGGTTTGATGCTATTCCATTTATTGATTCTTGATTTTACTTGTTGTGCTTTAGGAGTTTTGTTAAGGAATTCAGTTCCTGAGCTGATATGTGGGAGTGTCGGGCCTAAATTTCCTTCTAGTATGTGCAGGGTTTCTGGTCTAATACCTAGGTCCCTGATCCATTTTGATATTTTTGTACAGGGTGAGAGATAGTTCAATTTCATCCTACTACATATAGATTTCCAGTTTTCCCAAAACTGTTTGTTGAGAGGCTATCTTTTCTCCAATGTCTGTTTTATCTCATACTAGACAAGGTAGCCATGGTTTCCAAGAGGGCCACCTATATTTGGTTTTGAATGGGTGATTTAAATAGTCATTTATTTGTTTGTATTTCCAATCCTTTTTAGTTCCAATAATTGATGACATGTGGTATGGTGAAAACATCTTTCTTTGAATTGCAGTGGTGTTTTATTCTCTAAGTCTATTCATGGCCATAAATGTTGTAATTATAAAGCATGATGTGGAAACTCAGCTGCTGGTTCATGGGCATCCCAATTTACACATGTTGCTTTCATTAGTCTTCTTTTTTATATGCCCAAAAAATTAGTATAAATGGTTTATTAAAAAATGATTGTCCCCAACTTCACCCCTGACCTGCTCCACCCCTGGGATCCTCAGAGGAGATCACTTTAACTGTTTCATTTGATGTTTATTTCTGGGTTTCTATGTAGCATGCTGACATGGGTTTTTTAAAAAGGCTGTGGATTTTCTGTTCTTCTGGGTGAAGTTTTAGTGCTGTTGTGTTCTCTACATCCACTTCCTGTCTTGCCATCCTCCCAATGCTTACATCTATTTTTAGCTGGATTGATATTAATATTAGTGTGGTCATATAAATAATACTCACTGCAAAATCTAAGTAATCTATTATTGTGTTTTCTTTGTTGCAAAATGTTTTGCTTTCCTGGAGTTATAATTGCTTTGTTTTTCCTCTTTAGGTTTCCTATGTATTTTGAAGGTTTCATCCCACCCTGCCCCCCATCCTATTTAGACATCAACTGACTTTTAAATGCTTAAGAAGGGGCTGGGGATGTGGCTCAAGCGCTCGCCTGGCATGCGTGTGGCCTGGGTTTGATCCTCAGCACCACATACAAACAAAGATGTTGTGTCCGCCAAAAACTTAAAAGTAAATATTAAAATTCTCTCTCTCTCTCTCTCTCTCTCTTCTCTCTCTCTCTCTTTAAAAATAAATAATTAAATAAATAAATGCTTAAGAATATCAGATGGGCTCTCTTTTATTAATTTGACTTTTTCCTGGAGACCTCACTCCCAGCATCCCCCTCCTCCTCATGCAAGGAGAGTTGATTGCTTTTATAAAAGTCGGCCCCAGGGTGCCCATCTTGGGTCTTTTCTACTGAGTTGGATTCTTGGTTCCCTGGCTCTTGCATTTCCTTTTGCCCTGGGCTCTTTTCCCATTTTACAGCCACATTCCTCAGGAGCTTTCCAAGTACCCAGCTTCCAGTGGTCCCCAGAGACTCTCACTTCCTGAGAATTTCCTTGCCTGTGTGCAGACTGAATACAGGGAGAATGACAGTGTGGGACCTCTGGGGCCAGGTACCAAAGGACGCCCCACCCCACCTTGCCCTCTTAGATCACTCACTTGCTCTGTAGAAGTTAGCAGCTGTGTCAAAAGGAATACTGTAGCAGTGATGGCAAAGTTCCCTTTGTCCCCCAGGGTCAGTCCATGGGGGAACAGCAGACACCCATCAGAGCATTTTTGTATTTCAACTTTGTATTGAGTTAATATCCTTAGATCTGTTGAACACTGAACAGATGAAGGCATCCTATTTTGATATGAATTTATTCATTTCTGAGCAACTCTGGGAAGATAGAGCGTCATTATACTGCCCTCGGGCACCACTGGGCCCCCTCTGCCAGTGATGGTTATCATAATTTAGTGAGCTCAGCCAAGGATGCACTTCTGCCATTTGCATCTTTGTGAGGGATCGGCTTCAGCTGCTAATGCCATTAAAATCAAACATATAAATAAACTTCCAAATCACTGAATCGCAAAATGTAAATTAAGATTTCTAGAAATGAAGCATGCATACATACATAATCAGAACACTTTCCTGAGAAATGAAATTTTTGTTAGGTGATGGTTCAAGGGTTTTGGGTACCATTAATGAAGTAAAACAATTTGTTTAAATAACTGTTTATATTATCTTCATTTTGTAATTTTAAATCTTGTTTGTGTTTCATAATGGGTACAGATGAGTCTAGTAATATACTTACACAGACTTCTTTCCTTCCTTCCTTCCTTCCTTCCTTCCTTCCTTCCTTCCTTCCTTCCTCCCTCCCTCCCTCCCTCCCTCCCTCCCTCCCTCCCTCTCCCACCCCTTTCTTTCTCTCTGGCACTACAGATCAACCTCAGGGATGTGGGGAATGCTAAGCATGTGCTTTACCACTATGCTATGCCCGAGTCACTCGTGTCATTTGTTTACAAGTAAATGCATTATATTTATTGTTCTTTCATGGGTACATGATATATCACAGCATACAACTAAGTGGCAGAGCCTGTATTTGAACCCAGGTCACACTAACTCTAAAGCACATATTCTTATTATTTTGCTGCTCTTATTATTATTTATACCCTTAGCTTCTATAAAAGTGGTCTTCCTATAAATTCCTTTTTAAAAAACTTTGCCCCATGAATATTCTGCTTTACCATTCCTAAGATGCCTAATTGTTTTACATTTGAAATCTCACAAGCCAGGCTGCATCCCTTAATGAATAGGGTCCTATCCCTGATCCTGGCCAAGTGGCAGTCCTAATGCAGTGGTCACTGCACTGTGCCCACTTGGCTGATAAATTGAGATTGTGTCTAGTCTATGGCAATAGTATATGGTTTCAAATCCCAAGAATTTAAGGACATGGGAATGGTGCACGTTGAGAAGCAGGGTCTTTTTTCTAGGTTAGTCCTCAGAAGGAACAAATGCTGCTAACACTTCATCTTAGATGTGTAGCCTCTAGAACCGTAAGACAATAAATTTCTGTGGTTTAAATTAACCAGTTTGCAATACTTTGTCATGACAGTCCTAGAAAACTACTACAGGAGGCCTCCTCCCCAAACTGGAATTCATGCTTCATTAGGAAAGTTGCCCAAGGGATAACAGATTAGTTGCTGAACTGGCCAAGGTTAGGACTGGTCCAAGTCATAGGACTGAGGCTGAAGGAAAATAGCCCCCATCTCTCTTATGATGGAAGCTGGGAGCCTCATGTAACTGCTGGTGCTGGAGGGCTGTGGCTGGAGGTCAGGAAGGGCAGGATGGAACTCATTAAGAGCTGCCGGGTGTCACTGAGCATGATTTGAGTGTGCAGCAGCGTGGGTCCACCCTTTATGTCTCCATGCAGATGGAGCATCGAGAAAAGAAGGGAAGTAGGCTGGATGCTAGGAAGAGATGTCTCTTCCTTGTCCCCTGAAAGAGATTTATTGACAGGGACTAGCATCATGCAAAGGAGAAATGCTTACAGTGCTCAGCTCCACAGTGGAGTAAGCAATGAAAGGTGAGTTTAGAGCTTGGATCACCCTCCCTCCCTTCAAATATACTTGAAGAATATAAAACAGGTACCATTTTTGAGAAGGATTTGTTTCCACCAAGGAATTGGTCAAGCAAAGGCTGGGTGGCTACTTTGCAGAGATTTTCTCATGAGATGTTTAACATTTTTTGGTGAGATGTGTCCCTTTGATGAAGCCCATTTGTCTCTTCTCAAAATAATGTTTTGAAATGCATAATCTGAAATGCATAGAATTACAAATACATTGAAATACAGTATTAGAAATATTGTTTTTAAAAAGCAAGTTCATGATATAGTGTGATGATTAATTTTAATGTTGAACTTGACTGGGTCATGGGCTGACCAGATAGATGGTTAAACACTGTTTGTGGTGTGTCTGTGAGGATGTTTCAGTAGCTAGAGTAAAGAAGGTGGCCCTCCCCAATGTGGATGGGCATCATGCAATTCACTGAAGGACTGAATTGAACAAAAAGGCAAAGGAAGGGGCCGGGGTTGTGGCTCAACTGTAGAGTGCTTGTCTAGCACGTGTGAGGCACTGGGTTCGATCCTCATAAAAATAAATAAATAAATAAATAAATAAATGTCCGACTACAACTAAAAACAGTATTAAAAAAAAGAAAGAAAAGGCAGAGGAAGGGGGAGTTTGCTCTCTTTGCCTGACTGCTTGAACTGGGACATCAGTTTTCTGCGCTCTGCTGGGATTTATACAATTAGTCCTCTGGTTCTCAGAACCACAGCATCATCTTTCTTTGATCTTAAGTTGGAAGATGGCAATCATAGATTTGGCCTCCAGTCATGTGAGCCAATACCAATACTTAGGCAGAATGACCACAACTGATAAACACAGGTGGGAAAGACCAGAGACTAGACCTAAGATCTAAAGGCTACACACACGCATGCATGCATGCATGCATGTGCATGCACACACTCACACTCACACACACACACACACACACATTGTGTTTGTTTTTTTGAAGAACTGTGACAAAACGTAGAGCAAACAAATGCTTTATATCAATGCACTAAATACACACACACAAAACAAAAACAAAAGAGTTAGCAGTGAGTTCAGGAGCTACATGATTTCTAAGTGTAAAAGGCATTATGGGATACCTGTAGCACTGTGAGTGATGTGGAGATACCCAGGTTTGTGCTGGTGACATCACAGATGGCGTCATCACTGGAGGTTTTTTCTTATATTCCTAACTGAGGACATGGCACACTTCAATTAGAGGTTAGTAGGGGAAAATATGTAATTTTTCTGTTCAACTTTGTGAACTCTGAGTTAAGAACCCCCATCCAAGAGAATTCCAGCATTAGCATTGACCCAGATGTCTCTACGTATAAAGCAGGTGCATTAGAGGCTCGTGCCAAGGAGACATGCCACCTAAACACAAGTCTCTGTCACTTCTATGCCCTTTATGGGCCCATAAAATACTGTTTGGGGAGCTTTTGCTGCCTCTCTGGATGGCCCACTGCGAGACCCCACCCTCTCCTCTTGTCTCAGCCCCAGTGTTGCTGCCCCTGCCCGGGGAGGTCTTCAGAACACCAATGCCTGTGGTCCTCCCCGGGAGGAGGAGGAAAGCTCCAGCCGTACAATGCCTGCTCCCATGAAAACACAATGGCATGCCTGATGACTTGGGGTGGGCGAGTCACGTGGTTCTTCCCCATCGTGGCCAAGTGAGTCAGTCAAGAGGGAGCACTTGTGCATTTGGGTGGTATTGGACAGGACACCGACCCACTGACCACTTGGCTGGTGAGGATAGAAAAGGCTGACTTTCCTTTCTGTGTTACATAGTTTGTAAGCCAAGTCCCACAGGCAGGAGGCAGGGCAGAGAGGCCCAGCCTGTCAAGAACAGGCAGGATCCTCCATCTGAAGTCCAGAGACCATGCATTTCACCCTTCCTGGGGTAGTCTCCTAAATAAGGTGGGGGGTGGGGGGGTGGGGGGTGGTGCTGGCAGATTTTGTTGCTGTGTACTGTTCACCCAACAAGTATCTTCTGATCCCTGGTATGTACTAGACACTGTGCTAGAGTTGAGGAAATAATGAGGAAGTTTGCCAAGTCCTGCTCTCTGTGAGTTCAGTGTAGGGAGGAGAGGAAGTACCAGGCACAGTGTACTGTGAGAACTGCACAGATGCACCTTGATCTACCGTGCATGATGTCCTGATAAACCCACAGTAAGTTGAAAATGTCCTGACTCAAGAAGGCACATGATACACCTGCTGAGCCTCCCTTGTGTATGCTCAGAACCCTTCTGTTAGCTTACCACTGGGCGGGACCATCGAACTCAAAGCCTATTTTATAATATAGTGTTGAATATCTCATGGGACTTTGGGAGTACTGAAATGAAAATCAAGATGGGCATCAGGGTGTGTTTTCTCACCTCTGTAAAGTTGAAAAGCTGTTGAGTCTCACCGCTGTAAGACGGGAACGTCTGTGTAGGTCAGAGTCTCCCCTGTGCTGTGAAGCAAGGAGGCAGCAGGGTCCCATGGGGCTCCTACTAAAGGGCTCTACCTTAAAACACATCATACAAATGGCTTTACTCAAACTATTAAAATGCCACCATCAAACACTTTGGGTTACTTTTCCTGTTGAATATTGTACAAAAAAGTCATCAATAGGCTGGGATTGTGGCTCAGTGGTACAGCGCTCACCTAGCACGGGCGGGACCTGGGACCTGGGTTCGATTCTCAGTACCACATAAAAATAAAAAGGCATTGTGTTGTGTCCATCTACAAAAGAATTCTCTCTCTCTCTCTCTCTCTCTCTCTCTCTCTCTCGCTCGCTCTCTCTCTTTAAAAAAAATGTCATCAATGAATATTAAGTCCAGGGGAAGAAATGGTACCTGATTATCTAGTCATTGTCCTTGAGAAAGCACTGGGCTTCACCACCTTCACTCCTAAGAAACCTTTCTGCTCAGCCCCATCCATTGCCAAAGTCAGTAAAAACACCAAGAAGTAAAAAAAAAAAAAAAAGGCATTTATAAAATCCCATTAATCAATGAAATTTGAAGACTGATTCTGGTGGCCATTCCTTTGAGAGACGTGAGAAAGAGAATATCCAGTGACAGGTGAGGAGGAGGGTGAGAGATGTCAGACCTCAGAGGGACCAAAACCGGCCATATAGCACAGCCCTCAGGGTTTAGCCAAGAAGTGGGCGTAGTGCCAGTTCCCCCTGAGACCCAGCAGAGGGAACCTTCTGGATTCCAGGTGAAAAGTGGTGGCAATTCCACTAATTGTGGTGGAAGGGCAGCCTCTCAGGTGGCTGCCTTTGATGACTCATTGCCTTCCTGGGTGGGACGTGGGAGAGAGATGCTGGACTTGGCCACTGGGACACTAGCACAGTGGGCCGTCTTTGTGGCACCCGTCATTGACACACATCTGGGGGTGGCTGCAGTAAAATCATGGGTACTGGGAAGCCACTCCTGCTTTTCATGCCAAAAATAAGAGAGTAAAATAATTGTCCAATTTGTACATGTTTAGAGAGTGCTATGAGCAAAACCAGCCATCTTGCATCAGGCACATATTTGGCCTCACGCGGCTGGACTAAAGAAAACACCTCACATCTTGATTTGTGAAAATCATTCTTCACACGTCTTTTGAGCACATTCCTCCAATGGACACTATACATTTTCTCTCATTTTTGGAGGGGAAAAATATCTACAAGGAAAATTTTAGTATTTCTAATGTCCTCCACCATCCCACCTGCATGAACCCTCATCAAACCTTCTGTGAGCATCGCTCTCAAACCTCAGGTCCAGCAGGGGAAGAATCCAGGGGAACAAGAATAGGCCATCCCCAAAGGCTGAGTAGCCTCCGTCTCCATGTGTCCTGACAGTGTGGCGAGTTCCTACAGCATGCCTGCCTGCAAAGCCCTGTTCCATACATTCAGAGCCTGGGACTAAATAGGAAGTGTCCAGGTGCCAAAATAAATGAGTCTCCTCATCAGGAGGAGACTGAGGTGGTGCCAAGGCCCTGGATTTAGACCACAGCTGAAAGGGACCATGGAAAACTTCTGGAAAGCTCCCCTAGGAAGGTGGAAGAAATGCACACACTGCCTCATGTCCAGCAAGACAGCACTGAATCTGCTCTGTAAACAATGACAGGGCTTTACTGGGAGAGGCAGCTCTAGGATATCTAGGATATGAGGCTATCCCCACACAGCCCTCGACACACACTTGAACTCTGAAGCTGGAAACACAGACCAGGAGAAAAGGGGAATTTCTTTTGTCGTGTCCTAGATTTGGAGCCATTTCTCATATCTCCCCTTCATCTTCTTTCTCTCCAAACTCACTCTTACCCCTGATCAGAAGCAAACCCTCAAAGCAAGTTTTTAATTGGTGCATCAGAAAAAAAGCCAACAGGAGGCTCACTGGAGCAGAGTGAAGACTGGCACTAGCCAAAGAGGGAGGGACTGAGATGAATCCCAGAGGAGCCACTTGAGATAAAGGGGGGCAGTGTGGACCATCTTCGGAGGTGCCACTCCAGCCCAGGAAAGAGAGGTCAGCTCTGCAGCTGTCCCTGGACCTACCCCTTCCCACCTGGCCCTCAGCAAGGGGGCTCCTCTTCTCAAGTGGAGATTTCCCCAGGTCTGCCCTGCAGACAGGGGCCAGTAACAGAGGCATTGAGACCATATGGGCAGGGGGAGGGCCAAAGCGAGGCCAGGCCAGGCCAGTGAGAAGTCCCTGCCATCTCCCACATGGCTTCATTTAATTCTGGCCAGAGCTCCCACAGCAAGAGAGCTTGGGTGCCTTCTGAGTGCAGAGTCTAACTCTTCCCAGCCTGGCCAAGCTGGGCTTAAAGAAGCTGCCACACAAATAGGATCTGTTCTCCGATGAGGTGGATCTGCCTGTCATCCCTGTATCTTAACGTCAAAAGACTCTTTAAAGCAAGTAGTCATTAATGATACCCAGGGACACTGTGGCCAGGAAGACTATCACTTCATGTCCCTTGTTATACAGAGTAGTCCCTCCAAGGAATGTAGGTAAATTTGAATAGGCACCAAGTTGCTACCTGGGAAAGAGAGGGTGATGGTCCCCTAACCTCTTTGTTTTCTTAGAATGCAATGTGATCAGACCTTCTTGGACTGAGATGGCAGTGACATAACCCAAGTGCCCCCAATTAAGAACCATTCCAGGGAAGACTGAGTCAGGATGCTCAGGTTTGTTTCCCCCAGGAGAAAGTCCTTTTGTAGATAGGTTTCAGCAGATTATTTAAGCAATTACCACTGACAAGACACTTTAGGCAGAGAGATCATCCTGTGGGACTGAGTGCAAATCTCCCTGGGGGGCTCCAGACCCTAGGCAGTCATAGCTGGAGAGGCAGGGACTGTCCTTCGTCCTCCATCAGAATAAAATATCACTGTGGTTTTGAGTTCATTCGGAGGGATGAAAGCAAGGATCCACTGAACCACAGGGACACTATTTTCACTGTGGTCAATGAAATTATGATGGTGGAGAATTGAAGCCTGTCAATAGTTGACGAGTTTCTCTGGCTTTAATCTCAGCCCGTTGTTTGGAAGCAAGACAGGCCTCCTGTAGTAAAGCTTGGCAGTCGCAAGCAATTTTTTTGCAGGAGCATCTTAGGAGAAATACAACACAGTTTGTAATTTGGGTAAGTGGGGCTGAAGCAATTAAATTAAACAGAAAAAGATGACCTTACCTTTTTTAGGCAAATCAGTTTGGTTAGTTATTTCCAGAGATGGAACAAACTCTAAACTGTTAGTGTTCTCTGACTATTATCACTCATCCTTCAGATTAATGTCATATTTAAGGAAACCAACAGCGTGTATGAGAGATAGCAAATGTCCTTGAACAGAATTTTCAGCCAATTTGTGACATGTTTTTATTGATTTTAAAAAAATGATACATTACAATTCTTATTACACATATATACCACAATTTTTCATATCTCTGTGTGTATATAAAGTATGTTGACACCCAATTCGTGTCTTCATGCATGTACTTTGGATAATGATGTCTATCACATTCCACCATCCTTGCTAATCCCCTGTCCCCTCCCTTTCCCTCCCAACATGGGTTTGAATTGATTTATTAGTAATTTAGTTGTTAGGAGGAAACAAATTTGGACCCTTACCTGAGGGCTCTTTTACCATCCTGAGATCAAATGCTTCAGCATAGGGCACCATAAGAAGGGTGCTGAACTGTCAGAAGCAGATTGCATCTAACTGGGGCTGCTAGGTCTTGCAGGAGGAGGCTTGATTTAGATGGTGGGACTCAAATAATCAGAGAAGGGAAGATGGGCAGAGGATGCTGTCAACCAAGACAGACATAGGAATCCACTGTGGAATGTTCCAGAGATGCTGAGGAGAGAAAGCACATCTGCTGGCACAAGGAATGGCTATAGTATGGAAGGCCTTGAGGGTTCCTTTCAGGAGTAGCTCTTCTCCTGAAGGTAGATGAGAGGGCTTTCACTACAGCCATGGGGTGTGCATGTTCAGTGAGATCATGCAGTTGAGGATCTCCCACCTCCCAAATCCCACTGTTAGCCCCACAAATACCAAATAAGAACCATCCTCTCCCTTGCCTTGCTGTGCCTGCTGCCAATCATAACAGGTGTTCTTAGCAAGTGTTTTATAACAGCAGGTGGGAGATGGTGCCCTGGCTCCACAGTGGCATTGATGGCCCCACTTAGTCATTTCCCATTCTCCTCCTCAGATGGGAGAGTCATGGTCCCAGTTCCTCTTCCCATCCTCTCACTGTTGCCTGTCAGGAGGCAGGAGTGTCTTTCTCCCTGTCATGGTTAATTTGAATTGTCAACTTGATTAGATTAATTGATGCCTCTTAATCAAGAGGCTTAAGGGTATGTCAATGAGGGTGTGTCTAGGAATGAATGGCCAACTGATAGGAAGATTTCCCTAAGCATGGGCAGCACCGTCTATAGGATGATGGCTTGGATGGAATAAAAGTTAGAAGAACAAGGAAGCAGCAGATGCAAGCTGGATTCTTCTTGAACAGGTTCTTGATTACTGCTGCCATCGCCTGAAGATATCTGACTCTCGCTTCTTCACTCTTCCAAAGGGGACTCTGCCAGTGATTCTCCAGGAAGTTTCCAGAAGCCTTCAGTACTGGATTAGGGTAGCACCATTGATCCCTCTTTTTCTGAGGCTTCATCCTCTTGGACTGTACATCTACTGGTTCTTCCAGCTCTCCAGCCTGCCGACGGCCATTGTGGACTATCCAGCTTCTGGTCACATAAGCCAACTTAATAAATCCCCTTTTTATAATTTTACTTCCTGTTGATTCTTTTCCTCTAGAGAATCATGACTAATACACTCTCTGTTAGGGAAAGAAACATCACCCTAAAGACCAGAGCTGACTTGACCTGGACCTCATTGGCTGGAACTGGGCCCTGTGCCTACCACTGGCTCTAAGGGAAGCCGGTCAAAGGGTCCACACTGCCAGGACTGGTTTGGACTAAATACGTTCCACATTCTGGGAGTGGGATTTCTGAGGTCAAACCAAACAAAGATTCTGCCATCAGATAGTAGGGAGGCTATTGGATAAAGGTTGGTGGGCCAGTGAGGACCTACCCTCCAACACTTTCTCCTTGTATAGATAATGGCAATAAAGCTGAGGGGGGAAGACCCTTCATGGGGTCATAGAGCAAGAACATGCACCTCCAGCTAATCCAAAGAAAGCACCAAGCGCTAGTGGTTCTGCAAGGTCAAGGCACCAGAGACCCCTTGGCTGAGGAAAGGCACAGTTCTTAACCCTTTCCATGCATCCATAGCCTGGGGAGCTCGAAGAATACCACAGGTGTGTCCTGGCTCCATTCCTCCTGGTTCAATTTCAACTAGCCTTGCCTGAGGCCCAGGCAGCCTCCTTTTCAAAGGTTTCCCAGGTGTTATCGAGCTTTCAATAGAGTCAATAGGTTTCAAAGTGTCAACTTTGGCTACTATATCCAGTTATTCAATCAAATGCTCAGGTGTTGCAGGTGTGATTAAAATCTGTAATCAATTGACATTAAGTAAGAGGTGATCCTGGGCTGTTTGGGGGGCTTGACTAAATTTTTTGAAAGATCTTAAGAGCAAGCTGAGGCTTCCCTGATTAAAAAGAAATTCCATGTGGACAGCAGCTTCAGACAGCTCCTCTCCCTGGTGGTCTGTCCTGTGGATTTTAGACAATTGCCAGTACCAGGCAACATCTCTACATATGTACTGTCCACTGGTTCTGTTTCTCTAACGGAAGCCTAATATACCAGGTGAGTTTAATATGACACTCAGGCTAAGGACCGGTAGGTAGTAAGCCACAGTCACCAGAATAAAAGAAGCCAAGGTCTAGTCTCATCTCTTCTACCTGGAGGCTCCAGAGCTGTAAAACAGGGAGAATCTGCGTCTGCTGCACAGTCACCAGTGAGAAGGTTTCCTGCTTTCAGGTGTCAATTCTACACACATCTGGACTGAACGGAGGCTACTGTTCTTATTGTGGTGTGGGCCATTCTGGGCCATGAACAACTAAATGCCATTCCAACCAAAAATGAGTCTGGTGTTCCACCTCACGGGCATCTAAGGTTGAGGACTTTGTTTCAGAGACACCTAAACACTGCCTCCCCCATCCCCAACTTACTCTTAAACAGGCAGAAGGGCACCTGTGTACACACAAAGACACCAAGCCACACAAAATGCAGGAAACTGAGGCAGGTTACCCAACTCTGGTAAAGAAATAAGGCAGGCAGCCAGGGAATCCAGAGGCCACAGCGTTTATTACAACGGACTACATTCTTTCATTTACTCATCCTCATTCTCCTAGGGCATTTTTAATATTTTGTTTTGTTTTGCTTTGTTTGTTTTGTTACAGAGCACTTGGAGAGTCAGGGAAGCCTTGCTCTTCCTCCCGCAGCCACATTTCGTTTCTGAGTTGCTGGCAATCAGGAGCGGGCTTTGGCTGCAGCTGCGCAGAGTGAACACTTCCCTCCAGGGAGTTCCTTCTCCTCCCCAGCTTTGGTAGCCTTCAGCCTGGAAGACCAGTGCCCTCTGGTGGCCGTATGCTGCAGTAACAATAGTTTGCTGAAAGCAGTTCTGGGGTCTTAGGGTTTGCTCTGATTTCTTTCAGAAATCATTCATTCAATATATACTCCTGTCAAATGGAGAGGTTTCTGGTTTATCTGGTAGTAAACTTGTGCATTCCTGGATCTTAAATTGTGGTATGCATAAGCAGAAGCATTAAAAATAAAGCAATAAACTGCACAATATGCTACAAGGTGAAAAATGAATGTTAGGGGGAACCAGATCAGGTAGGGGAATTGAGTGGTGGTAGAGGTGAAGGATGATGGGGAGGAACAGTTTGAGATAGTGGAGCCAGGTGAGCCTTGGAGAAGGTAACCTCTGATAAAAGACCTGCAGGAGGAGGGCATGAGGGAGTCAGTCATGAAGATTTGGGGGCACTAGAACATTCCAGGTAGAGAAAAAGCCTGCACAGGCCTGAGGTGAGAACCTGTCTGATGGGTTTGAGGACCAAGAAGCCTGACTGAAGGTTTTAGTGATGGAGTGAGCCTGGCCAGGAACAGGAAACAGGTTCATACACCTTGGAGGCTGTGGCAAAGGGTTCATCCTTGACTCTGAAAGAAAAAGGGAGCCACCAGAGAGTTCCAAGGAAAGGAGTGGTATGATCTGACTTATGATTTTAGGTCTGTATTTACTTGGGCTGCCCTGATGGAATTCTATAGACTGGGTGAATGACACAGAGTAATTCATTTTCTCACAGTCCTAGATGGAAAGTCCAAGATCAAGGTGCTGACAAGTTCAGTGCTCGACGGGGACAACGTTACCATAATTGCAGCCATCTTCCTTTTCTCCGCCCCCACTTTATGAATACCGTACTTATTCCCAAGAAATAGAAACTAACCCAAGATAAAAACCCACTGGTCCACAGACGTGCTAGTCTCTCCCTCTTCTCTCATTGAGAAATAGAAGACATCTTACTAGCCCCTGAGATGGGGACCTACTGTTTTCCCTCTTCTCTCCTTGAGAAGATAAAGGGACATGCCAGCTTCCTTGACCCCCCTCTGAGAGATAGGAAAACTGCCTGTCTCTGTTCCCAAGAAACAAATTTGCCTTCCACGAGATCAGGGGATGCTCACTAAGTCAGTCAAGACTAAACCTGCCCCTAGCGTGCATCCATAATTCTAGCCTATAAAAGGTAACATTCAAGGGAGAGTTGTGGCTGCTCTCTCTCCTTGGGACTGCTGTCCCTCTCTTTGTGCAGAGCAGCCTTGTCAGTCTCCTGACAATAAACCCACTTCTTATCCCAGGGGTTTGTATGATCAGTCCTGCACCACTTTTCTTTCAGACACTTTCCTTTTCATATTCTACCTTCTCTGCTATTTGAGGACATGGTGGAGAGAAGGAGAAGGAGAGGAGATGGGCTCTTCCTCTTCTGATAAGGGCATTAATATCATTATGGGGGCCCCTCCCTCACAACCTCACCAGAGTCTAACTACCTCCCCAAGGACCCACCTTCTAATACTACCACACTTGGGGGTGGGGCTTCAGCATAGCAATTTGGGGGTAGACATAAATGTTGAGTCTATAACAGAGTCACCAGGGCCACTGTGTGAGCTAAGAGAGGGCAGAGAAGGGAGCAGGGAAGCAAGAAACCTTGATGACAATCCAGTGAAGGACAGTGGCTCTGGTTTGGGCTAGCATGGTAGCAGCAGACCAATGTAGTAAGAAGTGGTCAGATTCTGGAGAGACTTTGGAAGCCCAGAAAACAGGATTTCCTAATGCTGAGTGTGGAATGTGAGAGGGAAAAGAAGGATGACTAGGAATTCGGAATAAATGGATTTGTGTTTAAATTTTAGCTCTGTGACTTACTGGGTGTGCCAGTCTGGAAAAGGGTATTAACTTCTCTAAACCTTCTTATTAAAGATGTATTTTTCAGTACCTCCATGTGTCAATCACTGTACTGGGTGCTGGCAACACAGGAATAAACTTGGTAAGGTCCTGCTCACCTGGAATTGCACTCTGGTGGAACAGGGGCAATAAATGATCACCCAGGGTTCATTGAATGAATTAAGCGTGTCAATTGCCTCCTGAACACCATACCAATGCTTTTCTCCAGGAAACAGCTAATTCTATCACCTCTTCCTGCTTTCTACCCATTGAAGGACAAATCATGTCACATGATTGGACCAACCAATGAAGGATCAGAAGACATTACTGAGTGGCAGCTTTCCAGTTTTACAGATAGAACTCCCCAAGAATAGAAGTTAGTCCCCAGGACCAGAAATAGGAGAGGCTGTGTTGCCTACATAGAAGAATAGAAACTCTGGTTTTTCTTCTTAACATTATTCCAGAGCCCAGATACTAAACCCAGATACAATGACTGTGCCAACATCTTAGCCAGTAGTTTGTTCTTGTTATAATAAACATCCTCTTAGTTAAAAGCATTACATTTCCTGTAAAGTGTTTTAAAAGGGAAAACCATAGGCAATTTAAAGTTAATTAAGTTTGAGGAAAGAATGATTTGCAAATGCGGCGGTGCTCAGAACCTGAGCAGGTGTAAGCGATCCAGCCTGCAGCGCTGTCGGGCCGCACTATTGGACAGAAAACCAGAAGGGACGTTGAGTCAGCGCAGTGACCCCCGGCTGTGCCTGGCCGGGACTCTGCAGTTTGTTACAAGCTGTGATCTTCTGGGTTAGTTTATGTTCCAACTCGGGCTACAGTTCCTCATGGAAGGACTTGAGTAGGGAAGCATCCTCTGGCCAGATTTAAAGTTTCACAAGCCATGATGTCTGGGGTTATTTCTTTCACTCTAACCTGGCTCTGGGGTGAAAAGTAAATTACAGAGATCACCAAGGGTGAGAAGAGGCCAAGGGGTAAAAGTGTGAGGTTCTAGAACAGTCAAAGGATGGGTAGAGGAGGAGGAGGAGGCTGCCAAGGACGTTGTGAGACAGGAGTTATCTGAAGGGAAGCTCAGGGGGAGGAGGAGGTAGGAGGTCCTCAGATGCCACAGAGAGGACCAGGATGGAGACAAGGAAGTCTGCTCTCCAGTTCACAAGCAGAATGTGGCTTTCCCTGGAGGTCTTGGTTGCAACCAGGGAGCAGTGGGCTGACAATGTCCAGAGTGGAAGGAGAAAGAGGCAATGGCAGGAAAACCTTTGAAGACATTTGGGTGTGAAATACAAGAGACAGAGAGCAAGGATTATAGAAATGAGGGAAATGTGGGGTTGAAAGGGAGATTTCTAATACTATCATGCATCCACGATTCTAGCCTATAAAAGGTAATCGTGTGAATCATGACACAAGATTATAATCTATAGTTGATGGATCTTTCTTCACAGGCAAAACCAACAACTCTGGCTCATGAGCAAGAAAAGGGATGTTTTAGAAGAACCCCAGGTAGCCTACTGCAAAGGTCTTCAATCTGTGATTCTTTCCAAAGTGTGCTGCCTTGGATAGCTTTGAGGAAGGAATCTGTTTCTAGATCAATGTGGTCCTCATACTGATCTGCCTGATCATCCTGCCGGGGTTTCTTTCTCATCTTTTCTTTCATAAAAGCCTTTTTCTTATTTAAAAAAAAAAGCATCTATTTTAACAGTTTTAACAGATTGTAAAAATTTCTGGGGCTTCAGACAACCAGGAAATAACTGTAAATAACTGCTGTTGCAACATTTTCTAGGACCAAGATACCCTATGGCAGGATTCCCCCTGCCACCTGGCTGTCATCCATCTAATAATGTGGAACATTTCCAAATTTCATTTTTATATTTGACCTTTACTTGTCAAAATTACAATAATAATGCTGTTTTATTATTGGTAAATAATTGATCAATGATAATGTATAGGGATAACAAAATCCAGATTTCTTAACAGATAGAGCATAATAATTAAAAGATATGGAATTAAATTTTTGTTCATAAATATTTTTATTATGAAAAAATATGATGGGATGATAAAAAGGTACATATAAAAACCTATTACATTAGGATGAAAATCTGTGGTGGAAGTAGAATGGATATAGGACCTCTAGAAGGAAAAGAAGTAGAATAAAAATTTTAAATTGTTTGTTCTTTTGTCCTTTCAATGGACAAGGGGAAGGTATCAAACTGCTATGGTATTTATTTACCAATGGATATATATTTAAAAGTAATGCAGCTTTTTTTTTTCAATTAAAATATTTAAAGTAAGGAGGGAATGTGTAGCAGTGCAAATATTTAAACTTATGGTTTGCTAGGAGCCACAAGCAAAATATAAATGGCACCTTTGGTTGTAAAGTGACCCAGCTAGCCACTGAGGTATTATTATGCTAAGATTTACATTCATATGCAAATTGGGCTCCTGCTGTTCACCTTGGCCTGCTACAGGACTCAAGTTACCGGACTGCTGGAGAGTTCCCATTGGTTGGGGAAAGATAGTAGGAGGAAATTCCGGGGGAGGTCCGGGACCCCGGTTCCGGGAGACGGCGGTTCCGGCAGACGCCCGCGTGGGAGGACCGGGCTTGGCTTGCCGGCGGCGGCTTTTTCAAAATAAAGTTTTGTTCCTACTTGAGTGGCTCGTGATTCTGTGCCCAGCCAGGACTGCGGCATTTGGCGGCCCGCACGGGGAACGCCTGAAACTTAGAGGTGAGTAAAACTGCTCGCCCCTGAGGGAAGGCGACAGAATGGGTGAACATTTAGAAAAACAATGTGTTCTTGTTTTGATTTATTTTGTTTTTATTTCAAGCTCCCTAGCCCTAGAATTTTCTCAGGAGAACTGGGAAAAATGGTTGGCTCAAGGTTTGAAGTTATTCGGCCCTGAGAAAGAGAAAATTGATACAACCATTGTCTGTTCCGTTTTTGTTTCATTCTGTTTTGGCTTTGTTTTATCCTATCTTATTGGGTTACGTTACCTTTATAGTAGATTAGAATCCAGTAAAAAACAAACCGAAAAACTGCTAAGTAAATTGTTAGAGGTCCAGACTATGGTAGAAAAAACGCTAGGTCAAGCAAAAGAGAAGGTCTCTCAAGCTAGTCAGACAGAGGAGAATTTAAAAAAAGCAAGCTTAGGGGAAAAGCAGCCATCAGGTGGAGAATTACAACAGGAGGTTGCTACTAACTCCGTTCTATCACCAGAGGGTGTAACTCAACCAACAGCTCCATCTACCGCTGAGCGGCCCTCAACTCCCGTAGTTGATGGACGGAATTCTGAGGCAGGACCCCAAAGATTAGCATGCCTTGTACTTGAGCAGGCAGGAGGGCAACGAATTCACCGTGCTTTAGATTTCAAAACAATAAAGCAATTAAAGGAGGCTGTAACGACCTATGGGCCGCAAGCTCCCTTCACAATAAGCATGGTCGAATCTGTTACCAACTTGGACATGACACCAGCAGATTGGGCTAACATGTGTCGATCTGTGCTAAATGGAGGACAATATTTATTATGGAAGGTTGCCAATGAGGAATTTTGCATGGAGACAGCTAGGCGAAATGCAGAAGCTGGTTATCCTCAAAGAAATATAGAGATGCTTTTGGGAAAGGGACCTTATGAGGGTCAAAGACAGCAAATTGAATATGACCCTGGCGTATACGCACAAATTGCTGTAGATGCAGTTAGGGCATGGAAAACTTTACAGGGGCATGGAGACTTACAAGGTCAATTATCTAAGGTAATACAAGGAACTAATGAACCTTACGCTGAATTTGTAGATAGACTTATTCAGTCAGCCTCTAGGATATTTGGTAATACAGAACAGGTAATGCCATTTATAAAACAACTGGCTTATGACCAAGCAAATCGTTGCTGCAGAGAGGTCATTAGACCATGGAGACATGAAGATTTAAACACATATATTAAATTATGTAGAGACATTAATGAATAAGGACAAGTCTTAGCAGCAGTACAACAGGCTTTAGATGCCAGGCCAAAAACATGCTATAATTGTAATCAAACAGGACATTTTAAAAGGAGTTGCCCCGTAAGAGGAGGGTTTAACAAAGCTGGATATCAAAGGAATAGAATACCAGGTATTTGCCCACGATGCCATAGAGGGAAACATTGGGCTAATGAATGCCGTTCTCAAACCACCATAGAGGGTATTCCGTTATCAAAAAACGGACAAGGACCAAGTGTTTACCCACGATATCGTGGAGAAAGGTATCAAGCTCCATTGCCAAAAAACGGACTAGAGGGCCCAATGCCCCGGGGCCCCAAACCACAAATATATGGGGCAATGGAGGAACCCAACAGCACCATCAAGGTAGTGCCCAGGACGCATTATCCATTAAATCCCTCATCAGACAAACTAGAGGGAGCGCAGGGCTGGACATCTGCGCCTCTGCCAGAGCAGTACTAACCCCAGAGATGGGAATTCAAATCATTCCCACAGGAGTAAAAGGACCTCTTCCCCAGGGAACAGTAGGCTTATTATTGGGACGCAGTTCTTCTACACTAAAAGGACTTATGATAAGTCCTGGGGTAATTGATCCCGATTATGAAGGTGAAATAAAAATTATAGCTAGTTCTCCAAGAGGTATATCAGTAATTTCACCAGGAGATAGAATAGCACAGTTATTAATAATACCCAGCCTGCATGATAAATTTTCCAGTTGTAATGTAGAAAGAGGTTCCAAGGGATTAGGCTCCACAGGTGTAGATTGGGCTATGCTGTCTTTGAATTTAGATTCTCGCCCAATGCTAAAATTAAATATTCAAGGACATGACTTTAATGGGCTGCTGGACACAGGAGCTGACCTTAGTGTCATCTCTCGTCAAGAATGGCCAAAACATTGGCCATTACAACAAGCCACTCAAACGCTTCGAGGCCTAGGAGTGGCAACAAATCCCCATAGAAGTGCTATGGTATTAGATTGGAGGGATCCTGAAGGATGTGAAGGAACTATACAGCCCTATGTATTAGATCATCTTCCCGTAAATTTATGGGGACGAGATGTCCTAGATCAATTAGGATTGACATTAACAAATAACATCAATCCTAACGCGCCCACTACTAGGGCTAAACAAGGCTTTAGGAAAGAAAAAAGATTAAGAGAACAAGAACAAGGTATGACAACACCTATTCAAATAGATCAAGAAATAAATAGACATGAATTGGGTTTTCAGAAAGGGCCACTGAGACAATCAAAATTACTTGGAAATCAGAAAGACCAGTGTGGGTTCCTCAGTGGCCCCTGACTAAAGAAAAGATACAAGTAGCCCATGACTTGGTCAGACAACAATTAGCGGAAGGACATATACAACCTTCCGTATCCCCCCATAATACTCCCATTTTTGTCATTAAAAAGAAATCTGGTAAATGGAGATTATTACAAGATTTAAGAGCCATTAATAATGAGATGGTTATTATGGGACCTGCTCAATCAGGGATTCCTCAATTGTCTGCTTTACCAGAAACCTGGCATGTTTTAGCTATAGATATTAAAGATTGTTTCTTTTCAATTCCAATTCATCCCGAGGATAGTCCACATTTTGCATTTACTATCCCTGCACTGAATCATGAAGGTCCTGATCAGAGATATGAATGGAAAGTACTCCCTCAAGGGATGGCTAACAGCCCAACTATGTGTCAAATTTATGTTAATAATGCAATCCAGCCACTTAGAAACCAAAATCCTGAACTACAAATATTTCACTATATGGATGATGTGTTATTGGCACATAAAGATAAAAACACATTACTAGAATGTTATGCCACACTTACAAACTTATTGAAAAATTATAATCTAGAGATAGCAATAGATAAAGTACAATTAAATCTTCCAATTAATTATTTAGGAGTTCTATTATCCTCAACCATGGTCCGCCCACCAAAAATTCAAATACGAGTAGATCAACTCAAATCACTTAATGACTTTCAAAAGTTATTGGGAGACATAAATTGGATAAGGCCTTATCTAGGCATACCAACAGGAGAGTTAGGACCTTTATTTGATATTCTAAAAGGTCCATCAGATCCAAATTCACCCCGCATGTTAACGCCTGAAGCAAGAAAAACATTAAAAATCATTGAAACGTATATGGAAAATATGCATTTGGATAGAATTGATATAAGTTTGCCTTTATTATTTATTGTACTACCAACAAAAAATATTCCTACAGGAGTATTTTGGCAGGAAGGTCCATTATTGTGGATACATTTATCTTATTCTCCTAACACTATTCTTACTAGATATCCTGAGGCTGTAGGACAATTAATACTCAAAGGAATAAAAGCAGCTAAGGGAGTATTTGGGATTTCTCCCAATAAAATTATCACTCCATATACTATGGATCAAATTGATGAGTTAGCTAATGAGTTAAATACTTGGGCAATAATCATGTATAGGGGAACTTTAATAGGTGCAAGAGAGTTCTTAGTGTTTGAATTATTTAGGACATAAGCAAAAATTTGGGGCAGCCATTGGCACAAGGAATCAAAGAGAAGAACAGGAAGGCAGAGGGTTCCTCCTGGCCTCTTGGGCATCACTATGGGGCACTTCCATCAGCACTGTTCAGTTCCTGTCCTCTTAGGTGGAAGACATTTGGCCCAAGAGCCTAATTCCATAGCAAGGAGCCTGGACCGTGCTCACTGCTCAGAGGTGGACAGGGACAGCATAACTGAAAGTTGTGCCAAGTGCCAAGATCACTTGAAAGATGGATGGTGCATTTCCTCCAAAGCAAACACAGTATAAATAGCACAAAAAGGGAAAGAAGTAGGGGAGTCTGAAAAGAAGAGCAATGGCCTGCTGCCACCAAGTTCAGGAGGAAGCTACAGAGAAGCCAGGGAATCAGTGATGGCTTGGGGTCTCAGGACTGTGGGATACTGAGTTCAAGTAGAAGGATCAGGTAGGTGGACCAACACAACACCTCTCTCTCTCTCTCTCTCTCTCTCTCTCTCTCTCTCTTTTTTTAATGGCAGAAACAAGAAAGGAAGACTAAATGAGGATGCTACAGAGTTTGCGAGTAGACTGAAAGATCCAGGGAGGAGGTCCAATGAATGGTTTCTGCTTTTCCTACCAGGTAGGGAAATGACCATTCACTCATGAGAGGGGTAGGAAAATCAGGAGTTAGGGCTTGCAGGAGATGGCATTTCTCAATTATTTTCTTGCGCTTTCAGAACTTTGTGTTTTTAACAGTCTGACACTCTTAGAAAATGATACAAGATTATCATCTATGTAACTATCTCCTCCAGTCTTTTCCATCCCCCGACTCAGTTTCCCCTCAGGTTCATACAGTCCTTTGCATACAACTCTTACAGTTCTAAACATATTTATTATCTAAGTTTTGGAGAAAGTCTATTGCAGCTGAGTGGAGATGGAGGTGAATTCCAGTGAGATTATTCTTAACTACTATGACTCCCACAAATGTACCCTGGAGTTCTTTGATACTGGTCTCAAGCTTGCTTTGATCAGAACTTTCAGATGTGTCTGTTAAAGTATATAGGGGGTGGTCTTAGTCCATATTGTCTTGCTGTAACATAAAACAACAGACCAGGTAATTTGTAAACTATAGAGACTGCTTCCTTGCAGTTCTGGAAGGAAGGCTGGTAAGTCCAAGATGGAGGGGGAGCATCCAGTAAGGGCCTTCTTGCTGCATTCTAACATGGCAGAAGGCATCACCTGGCCAGATAGAGCAAGAGTGCCAGCTCCCTTTCTCCTTAAAAAACCCACTAGTGCCCATTGTGGGGGGTCCCCCCCTCACAACTTCATCTAATCCTAATTACCTCCCAAATGCTCCACCTCCAAATATCATCATTATATAAATTTTGATATTAAGTTTTCAATACGTGAACTTTGGGGACATATTCAAGTCATAGCAGGAAATAAACTTAAATTCTCTTTGCAAGATGGTCTTCTCTGAACTCATGTTGCTGGAGGGGCCTTGAATGAGGAACTGAAATGCTTCCAATAAATGTTGTTTGTGGTCCCCTGACCTCTGTCTTAATGAAAATTCACCTCTTTCTCTACCAAAACTCATACATGCTTATAGTCCTGGGTAATCCAGTGTATAGTTTACCCTGAAAGGGTCCTTGTAGCTAAGGATAAAGGAAGTCATGATTCTAGGAACTCCAAAATGAACTGTACAGTTAAAGAATGGTTATCCATCACCTTCTTTCTTTTTCCCTAATAAAATGGATGTTCTTTATAACTTCTAAATATGAAGAGTGATTACTGATAAAGTCTTTTTAGGAATCCTAAGAGAAATGTCTTTTCTTTGAATTGACTTTGCAGTCAGCTTGGAATAAACAGGGTTTGAAGTTTATTGTTAGTTCTTTAAAGTAATGTAGCAGTTAAGATCAACTCTTAGAATATATGAAATATTCCCATTTCCAAAATGATTTGGAGTATGGGGACAATCATTTTAAAACAACTACCTTAGTAGTTTCCTTTAGTGAAATCCACCAATAGATTTAAAATATTCTATCAGGATTTAGAATAAAAATAACTTGAATACAGCTATTCCACATGGTAAGTGATAAATGAATAGTATTCATAATGGCTTTTTTTTTTGGTAACAGCAAAAGGTTATATGTTCATAGAATACCGGTTAAATAAATTCCCTGCATAATAGAATATTCTGCAGCCTTTAACAGAAGGCAGGGTGTTGACATGGAAAGATTCCCAAGGTATATTAATTTAAAATGAGGGTGAGGAAGTGTGAAGAATATACTATCATTTCTGCATGATATTCAAGTATATATACAAATATAGTTGCACATATATTTGTATATATACTTGAATATTTCTGAAAAGCTAAGCTGTAACAACACTGTTATAATAGCTTCCTGTAGAGACAGGAATGAGGAGGTTGCCCAGAAAGGGGGCTGATTTTTTTGTCTTAAATACATATATTATATACCAAAAAAATTTTTTTTTGTATAACAAACACCTTGCTTCCCCAATTTTAAAAAAAATGTGTCTTTGGGGGCTGAGAGTACAGTTCAGTGGTAGAGCACTTACCTAGGATGCATAAGACCCTGGGTTTGATTCCTAGCACTAGGAATTAAAAAAAAAAGTCTTTGTTATCAATTGTGGTATGGTAACAATGAAAATACATTTTTGTCAAGTTGACTAATTTCTACAAAATTCAGAGCTGGATTTTTTCTCTTTTAAAGGAAGTCTTAGGTTCTGTTATCCTTTAACTGTGTAATATTGAGCCAGTCCACCACCAATGGGGCCTCAGATTCTTCATTTGAAAATGATAGGCTTAGAGGTGATTTCCAGCAATCTCTTTCTAAGATGCTGTGATTATATGACTCAATGAATATTTGAAAAAAAATACAATAAATCAACAAAGAGAATCTAGGTATATGTCAGATAGTGTGTAGATGTGGCTGAAGTAATAGTTTATAATTTTCACAATATATTTCATTTTTAACCACATTTCTTAATTTCCCCTTCATATATACCCCTTCATCTTTGAAATATCCCAAGAACAACAAAAGAAGAAGATTCAACTGAAGAAATTTATTTACTTTTTTTTCTAGGTACATAGATGACATAATTATAGACAAGTTCTGATACATAGGAAAACCCTTCTGTCCACCTTTTTGCTAAATGAATCGTCACAATAATTTTTACAATTTTTAAAACAATACACAGCTTTCTTGGGCTGAAGCAATTGCAAGAACATATTGGTACTGGTATATTACAGCTACTTACAATGTTTAAGAACAGCAATGGAGAAAAATAAGTTATTTAAATATTGATTTCATATACAGAAAGTGCAATGTTGTTAGTTGCTATATAACTTGCTTGACAGTTTTCTCTATTAATTTAAAATCAAGATAACTTGGACTCAAGACGATTACTTTTTTTTTAATATAATGTAGTATGCACACGTAGCAGTGACTTGGGGGTTGATCTCTTTTGCTGCAGTTATAAAAGCAAACTTGGCTATGTCAGGAACTGATTTTTAACACGAATCATTTCTAATTTCAACCACACCTGGGTTCAGGACAGAGAAAAGGGCCTCTGAGTAAAGGAAGCCCACAAAAAACGATTTGTTCTCAGTTATCTAGGAATGTAAATAGTATTTGGGAAACTGTATTTCCCTCCAGAAGCTGTGACGTAAAAATTATACACAATATCACGTGTAGCTACCTGAGCTGAACTGCCTTTCCAGGTTTCTTTTGTGCTTTCCAAGGAAGACAACGATTTTCACCGTGACTCAAAATTCTGTACCAAATGCAACTGATTAAAACTGGATATTGCTAAAGCCTCCCACCTGTCCACTAACATCCACAGGCAGCCCCACACCACCTCAGTCAAATGTCACATACAAACATTCAGGCTTTTCTCAGACCAGATTAAAAGGTTAAAGAAAAAGCAGACCAAACAAACACTAAAGATATAAAAACAAAATTAAAAAAGAACTATAAAGTAAAAACAACCTCAGCCCCCCTTAGATCAGACGTTCACACTAAAAATTATTTGTGGTCCCTGAATTTAATTTTTCATGCAAAGGCAATGACGTTCAAAGAGTGATAAAAATATGGTTTGGCATTCTCAACACCTCTGGTGCTAGTTTCAGTGAAAGTCCTGCACTGGGAGTGAACTAAAATTTGGAAATTCACATGACAGTCGCCCCCCCCCCCCAATACATCCTTTTTAAAATCTCTAACATGACTTTTGTGTGGTCTTTTTGCCCACATGAAATGATGAGAGCAAAATCTGTCAAAATGTGAAGCTGAGGTATTTCAAAAGTAAGAAGAAAAGCCCCACTTCTACCACAGCATGGAAAATTGTTTGAATGCTGTAGCTATCTGAGGACCCTGCAGCATCCCCCACATTCCAAATGGGCTAATCCACAGTCTGAGAGGACAAAAATGAGCTGTTCTTATGAGTTAATAGAAATTTGGCAGCTTTACCTTTTTTTATTTTACATTTCCACAACTTCTTCACATGGCCTCTTATAGGAGATGAATGTTATTAAAGAAACATATATTATTTTTTAAAAATGCATACTGAAAGCATGAAAAAAATACATCACCTGAGAATGTCCTTTTCCTCAGAGACATGGATCCAGATAGATAAAGCCTATGTTAAAGGTGGCTTTGTAGTTAATGACATCACTTTTCCTATTCCCCTGAGGGAAATAATTTGTTTTCGTTAAGTAGATGAAATATTACAGCACTTTTGATCCAAGTCTTGTGTTCACAATGTTTCTTGTACACATGATCACATTTGAGTCTTCAAAGAGTGCTCATGATAAGAACGTGAAGGAAAAAAAAAATCATTTTGTAAGCAACAGAAGCCTTAATAGTCATCTAAATTTGCTGTTTGCTAGAAAATCAGACAGCAGACTAAAAGAGGATACGATATGCTGAAATCAGTTGAAAAACAACTGAAAACATGCAATGCTTAACATCTAGCTAATGTGGTTTGTCTGGCTCTCCAATGAACCTTTGTTTGAATTAGAAGAATTATCTAAATAAGAAGAACAGCGATATCTTAATTATAAAACTGAGAAGAAAAACTTTAAAAGCATCTCATAAACTACTTCCCTTTTTTTAGAAACAACTTTCTGAAATATTCAACTTTATGGACTTTCTGCAAAGGTGATCCATGAACTGATGACTGAATTTTGGAATGGATGTTGTCAGGATTCCAAGTCAATACTGCAACAGAGTGACCAATGTGGCAGAATATGAAACTGATTAAAAGTAAAGGCAGTTACTGCAGTTAACACACACACACACACACACACACACACACACACACACACAACTTGTGAATTTCAGATGGCTTTTTACTAAATCTGTGTGATTAGTTTAAAAGCCGAAATCCAACATGAAATGTCTGCCTGATAAACACCCCTACAAAGTAAGCCATGTTAAAATGAGACAATTAGAAAAGCCCATTTTTGCTGGAAACATCCCAGATATGTTAGATGGCAGTCTAAGCTGAAGATTTGGAACTAGGGTTACAGGGTTGTGGACACTAGTTAGATAATGTTTAGAAGCTCATATTAAGGCAAATAAAAGCTGATTGCTAGGAAGCAATTATTTAAAAGTCTTTTGTTTATCTAAAGGAGATAGGACTTTCTTTTTCCTGGTGCAGCCAGATGTTCTAACCTCTGAACAAATGAGCATGGTCAATAGTGTACAATAACTCCAGAGTCTGTTACTTTGGCCTAGCTAAGTCTGTCTGGCTTGGGCATCCACTGGACCAACAGAAGGGCAGCGGTGTAATCAGAAATGGGTCAGGCTGTCCTGCCCTTTCCACCCAGCCCTCTGACAATTCACAAAGACAGACTGGAGGCATGGTGTTTGTAGCTAGTTAGCATCTTGGCTCTTCTGTGTTCTGAAAATAAGTGCTGGTCTTGCCTTTGGGGGTCAAAGAGAACTGCACCAATTTCCTTCAGGGGGCTTTTCTGGAGAAGGTCCTCGGTCCTGTGCCTGGGTTTCACACTCTGTAGGCCACGCTCGGGGCCCTTTTTCTGGCTCTGGCTACCCTGCCAGAGACTGAGGAATTGCATCAGCTTCGTAAGCACAGTGAAAGGCTGGCTCTTGTCCAGGGAGGTCCATCGTGAGCCTGGCTTGGGCCTGGCTACATGGCCTCGGGGCTTGGTGGCAGTTTGAAGAGTCTGGCTGCAGATACAAGCTTCCTTATGTGTCGCTCCTCTGTGATGCCGGCCTCCTGAAGGCAAGAGTGGGACAGAGAAGGCACTTGGCTCAGTGTGCTGAACCCCGCATCAGAGAGGGTGCTGGTGTACATGGGCAGGCCGATGGAAATGAGCCAGTCGGACACAGAGGCAACGCACCCAGGAGACAGGGGCTTTCTACAGATTTCCGTGAGGCCACCACTTGGGATCTGAATTAAAAAAAAAAAAAAGTGTTACACAGACTCTACATGTGCCAAAGGAGGTCCACTTCTTTTATTTCTAAAAGGAATGGTACTGAAGTACATCATTGCTAGATTATTAGCAAATGATAGTGTTATATTAAAATTAAGACCAGCATAAAGAATTCTTCTTGAAGATGAAACAGATGTTGAAGAAAGTATTCTAGAAGGTTCTAGAAGGTATCTGGAATTAAATCCCAGTTAGTGTTCAAGTCTCCAAGCATTTATAGATCTTATTTTGCTTCTCTGTGCTATGTTCTTCCCCCAGGTGATTTGCAGGGAAAAACCTGTGTAAATGTAAAGGTTTTCATAAAGTAGATTTTCTACTATATTCTGAATTTGAATTATCAAACAGAAAATTAAGTATTTGATTAATATAGTTAAAAAGAATTTAGAAATATGATCATATCAAGTGTTGGCCAGGACAGGGAAATGGACATTTAAATTTGACTACTAGGTTCATATGCAGATATATATCTTTCCTAAAATCATGGAGATTTTGTACAATCTTGATTAAGCAAAGAATATAACCTCAGAAGTTACCCTGGAAGTCTACAAGGACTTATAAAAAGGATGTTCTATACTGTTATTTAAACTAAACAACTGGAAAAAAATTTAAATTTTCAACAATATGCAATTGGCTATGTTAAGAAATAATCATCTAATGGAACATGTTGATATACTGATTATAAAAACAATTTTGTAACAGTAAAATAGATTTATGATCTGATAACTGAAAACAATAACGTTTACTATTATGCATGCACACAGAAATGTAAATTGTAATTTGAGCAGTGAAAAACTGGAGACACTTAAGGTATACAATACGAAGCTTTGATGAAGAGACCTGTTGCCGAATGGTTAAATTAAGCTTTTTAACTTAGGTATCACCTCACATAGTTAGCACTTTTCTTGTGAGATCACTTGAAATCTGCTATCTTAGTAATTTTCCAGTACATAATATATGGTTATTAACTCTAGTCCTATGTGGTACAAAAGAGCTCTACCTCACATAGTTAGCACTTTTCTTGTGAGATCACTTGAAATCTGCTATCTTAGTAATTTTCCAGTATATAATATATGGTTATTAACTCTAGTCCTATGTGGTACAAAAGAGCTCTTTGACATTATTCTTCCTAACTAAAATATTGAGTCTATTAGAGGGATTTTTAAAAAAAGTTTTCATAGAGCTGGGATTATTGATCATTTTCTTTCTAGAATTGTATCTTGAAAAATTTCTAGCCACTGGGGTACAGCTCAGTACGGAGCACTCCTAGCAAGCATGAGGCCCTGGGCTTGACCCCAGCACCCCACCTCCAAATTCCAGGCTGACTCTGTGTTACTTTCTCCCAGCTGTCTCCTTTCCAGGGCTATGCCAAGCCCTTGTCCACTAAGCACTCATCAATGCCCGACATTAGCACTGTTACTAACTGCATGGCAGAAAGTGGGGGAGGGACCCTGAAGCATGAGCTGCTCACCGCCATGCGATGCTGCTTCCGAAGTAACTTCACACGGATCTGGTCCAAGTTGGTGGCGATGTCCCTCTCTGGCTGATCTAGGTCCTCTGCATATCTTTGCACCAGAGCTTCTGGAATCCCACAGCGGCCATGCTGCCGGGGAGAACAAAAATGGAGCATGAAGGGTGGTACAGATTTTTTTTAATCCTTTTTCTAAGATAAATTAAACATAAGGTAGGATAAGAAAATTAGCTTCTGGGAAATAACTCCAAAAATTTTAATATGAAGTAAATATATGTTCTTTATCACTGGGATGGATGCTTTTGAGAAAATATATTTACATCTTCCAGATAATGGTGAGTTCTAGAAAAACGTTTTGAAATATGAGGCAGAACATGAGCATCCTATAATTTTCAGGCTAATGCCTTCACATCACTTTCATTTTGCAAGTTCAGGTTCCTCCAATGTTGCTGAATATAGTCTCCTAAACTGCAGAAAAATGAATTTCTCTTCTAGATATTCTACTCTTTGCCCTTCATCTGTTATAAGTTATACCACTGCATTCACCACATTCACTGTTGAATTCTCCCTTCAAAGGGGTTTACTCATGAAAGGTTATAGAAGTTATTGAAAGGCATCCATGGCCATGAGAATTTTGTAATAAGAATGTTCATAACAAAACATGCATTTCCAGGAGAAATATAGAGACACCCCTATTACTGATTTGTCTTCAACTTCAATTTGGTACTGGTGGATCTTTTTTCTTCTTCAAATGAGAAATGATTTTTTCATTATAGAACTAAATATTTTGAGTATAATTTTTGAAATTTTTTTTCCTTCTACAATCTACAGATTATTATTCATTGTAATTGGTATATTATATCTGAACAGGGCTCTAAAATTTCCAAAGTATGTTCCCATTTACTGTTATTTGCTCCCAGTGATCCATCAAAGAGGTAGTTAGCCCCAGCTGACCTGTATGGAAATAAAGTGGGGAGGTCGTTCATGTCAAGTAGATACCAACACTTGGACTTGATCTTTTGTCCACAAAATGATCCTTATCACAAACCAGTTCTGGCACTGATCATTCTCCCTGCAAAGCAAAACTGCCCCAAACTAAAAACTAACAAGCAAGAGCAAAAGTAGATTGCACGGTTGCATTTGCATTTTATCTGGAGATGGTGCTCCCTGTCCACCAGGGGTCTCTAGTGGGGCAGGTCATCCAGCACCCTCAGAACACCAGGCTCCTGGTGCTGGCCTCCATCTCACCTGGCTGCCTGAAAGGACAAAAATTGCAGCCAGTGCCCATTGGGCTGCGCCTGAAGTACCTTGTCGGAGTAGGGCTCCTCGGTGAGGTCGATGCCCTCGGCGTGCAGCTTGCTTTCGGTGAGCATCTCCAGATCCACACCCCGGGCGCAGGACACCTTTCTGCTCAGCCTCACGCCATGCTCCTGCAGGCTGGCACTCTCGGGCAGCTCTGAGAGCCAGGGCGGTGGCCTGGTGCAGGAGGGGCTGCCAGGCTCCAGGCCCGAGGGTGATCGGGCGGCCAGCATTGGGCAATCAGAGGGGCCAGTCTTCTTTATGGGCAGGCTCGGGGCATCAGGGCTGGGTGGGGTTCCGCCAGGGGCCCCGGGCACCAGGTGGAGGCCATTGGCAAGACGTTCTCTGCTCTTTTTGGCAGGAACAGGTGGAGGCTGTGGAGTTTTGGGCTGTGTCCTTGTTTCAGGGACCCTCTGCTCAGCATCTGCCCCTTCTTTGGTGCCCGGGGGATGGTATGTTCCTTCAAAATCATGTCCTTTTCTGTGACCCTCGAGAGACGTCCTTGTTAAACTGTGTTTGGCTCCAGGAAGCCGAGTCTCAGAGTTTCTGGGCAGACACTGAGGAGGTGATACGCCTCGGTCGGTGGTTGCCATGGGGTCATCGGGTTTCCTAGTGGTCATTTTCTGGGGTTCAGAAAATCTCTTGCTTTGGGTCAGTAGCAATGCATTGTCGGCAGTGGAATCTCGCCCAGGGGCCTGGACCTTGGCGGTCGAGGCGGTTGTCTTTTGTGGCACTTCGGGTACAATCTGAGGGGAGGATTCTGTCACCTCAGTAGGCACATCTTTTTCAGCATCAGGCTCTCCTTGAAGGTCATCCAGGGAATGGGATCGAGGCCAGGTTCCCACTGTCTGGGGGTCCTCCAGGGTCTCACAGCTCCGACAGATGGACACTGGGAGGCTTCTCCGGTTCTTAGTCAAACTAGTTACTAAGGGCGGGTCACAGTGCTTGGAAGCATCGGGGGTGAGACCGCGGCCCAGCCTGCCCTCCTCTCCCTGCTTCGCGGCGTCCACCGACTTCATTAAAGGCAACGTCGGGTAGTTGCCCAGCTGATTTCTGTTGAAAGACTTCAGGCTGGCCTCAGTGGACGACTTGGCAGATAAGAGGCCAGTTTTCTGAGTCTTGCCTGTGAGACAATCACATGTGAAAGCCAGTCAGTCAGTCAGACCCATGCATTCAGATGTGCAGGCACAACTGATGTCTCCAGTTCCCACATCCCCTTGCTGGGTTACACTAAAGGCACAAAGCCATCATTCAGGACTCTGAGTGAAGTAGGGTCCCAGTTTTTATTTTTAGAAAGAACTAACAAAAGGACTCACACATGGGGACTAAAACGCATCGGTTATATGGAAAAGAAACACTGTGTCAGGCAATAAAAGAAAGTGGGGCTTCATGTCTGCTCTTAGCTGACTCCAAAGAAGCCTGACATCCCTACCCACTCTAGAAACCACACCCCTGAGATGTCTGCTGGGTGAGGACATGTCCAAAAAGTCATGGATGAAATGGGGAGGTGGACTGGTTCCTGGGAAGTTTCTATAAACGGTCCCTCTGAAAGGGTGATCAACAAATTCTCACATCACACCCTTCTTGAAGCTGTGCCCTGCTAACAAATTTATCCAGAAACAACCAGTCCACTTTGATTCAGTCCAGGAAATAAACTGAAGTGAGTACTTTACCAGAGACCATCTATAAATACTTGTATGGTTGTAGGTCCCAGTAAAGAAATGGCTCTGGTAGATCAGGGCTTGTCAGACTGATCACTGAATTATCAACCATAAACAATCTACTTTACTGGCTGACTGATGATTGATATTAACTGCTGCCACTTGAAAAGCTTTATCAAAAGCATGCCATGGGCCAAGCACTGTGCTAAACCTACAGACAGCCAATGCACACAGGCACGAATGAACCATCCTTTGTTATGTCTTTGGTTAGTAACATGTTTGTTGTCTGCTATGACAATGGACTGATGCCCGAGGAGACCACCCTGATAATGGACTATGTGACCCCAGTGATCCTATTACTGTGGGCCTATAGATAAAAATGAAAAGTCCTAGCCAGGTGTGGTGACGCACACCTATAATTCCAGTGGCCTGGGAGGCTGGGACAGGAGGATCACAAATTCAGCGAGGTGCTAAACAACTCAGACCCTGTCTCTAAATAAAATACAAAATAGGGCTGGGGATATGGCTCAGAGGTTGGGTGCTGCTGAGTTCAATTCCTGCTAACTCCACCTCCACCGCCCCCCCCCCCCAAAAAAAAATCCTAAAACCATATCAGGTTTGGAATATCTGAAGAAATGGCTGGCTCTGATCTTTGGAAAGCCCCTATGTTGTAAGTCAGGGTTTCTTCCTACTACATTGTTTTAAGTAATATTTTAAATGTTTTAATTTTAAGCCAGGCATGGTGACATATGCCTATAATCCCAGCGCTCAGTAGGCTGAGGCAAGAGGATTGCAAGTTCAAAGCCAGCATCAGCAAAAGTGAGGTGCTAAGCAACTCAATAAGACCCTGTATGTAAATAAAATATAAAATAGGACTGGGCAAAAAAAAAAAAACAATTTTTAATCTATGATTTTGACATCTCCTCATGGAGCAATCTCACCCTCCCAACACATTTAGTGGCAATGAGTAATCAGGCCGTGGGCTGATTTGACTGGGAGGGGAGAGGAAGGGTTGGTTGGTGCCCACTCAAAAAAGGAAATGGCTACTTTGGGGTACATGAAAGACATTCTTTTTTGGAAAAAAAAATCTCTATCTGTATGCTGCATAGATGAGGAAAGGAAGAGAAGTAAAAGGCCAGGGCTCTGATGTTACAAGTGGCTTGGCCTTTAGTAGCAGGAAGAAAACAGATTCCTTCCATAATTTCAAAGTTTCTACCATGCTCATTCTAATTTCAAACTGCTGATATGAAATGTGTCACATCAAGTATAATTGCACACATTAAGATGGATGGAGAAGAACAGTGGCCTCAATCAGACATTTTATTAATGATCCCATCCTTGTTGATAAGACACAGATCGATACATGGAATATTTTGCACTAGGCAAAGCAGAGACATGATCAAATTGGCATTTGTCCTCCCTCGCGTATAATTACATGAGGCTTCAAACCCCGTCCACCTGTATGTTCTACGCTGATAAATAACAACACACTAGCCATTTATTTGTAGGTTATTATTTTGTTGTCACATAGAGATCATTAGCTGAGGTTTAGTCCTGAATATATTAACCATGGTCCCATTTTTCATTAACAGAATAATCATCACAGATAAATGGAAAATTCCCTCTTCAGAAAACACATCACATTAAAGTTTAAAAATCAGTTAAAACAGAAACTTAAAACTCCACTTGCGTTAATTTTGGAAATACGTTTTTTCCTTTACCCTAACTTCTATACAAATCCCATTAGATTGGAAAGATCCTTGAATTCACCTTGAGTTCAAAGTTGGTTCATCAGTTTCTTTCATCTAGTTCTTCAGTGGATGAACCTGAATTCTTTGGGGGCATGAACATTTCTGCTAGTGATACCTATGAAATCTTTACCCAGTCAGAAAAGTTGCAATTAATTTACTGAAAATTTTTGGCTATGGAAAGATTGTTAGCAACAATAACAACAAAACCTTCTGGGTCTACACAAGAATATGATGTTTTCTGCAACAGAGGATGGCTGGTGCTCCGTGGAGTGGGGTTGGGTTCCTTGATGAAGGCTGAGTATTAGGGTACATAGAGATTCACTATCTTCCCAGATTGACAGAATTCCCTGAGTAGGAGCTTTAAAGGACAAATTTTGAAGTCCTCAAGGTAGTCTAAGACTTGGCATCAGGGTGACGCAAACAAGGCGCCCAGGATGCCATGCTAAGGAGTGAACATTCTGAGACAGGCAACTGTAGGCTGGTACTGGGGAGTGAGCAGCTCATCAGTTTGACCCCTGAGCACCTACTTGCGTCACTTTAGTCCTGATTTTGGTGCCTACAATGGCTGTCACTATTTTTTACCATGATCCATAGTAAGAACCACACTTTACATTCACCATCCAACACACATGCACACATAATACTAAAACACAAAGAGTACTAGTCACAACACTCACAGTACTTACTAGTGTACTTCTGGAATGCATAAAGTACCTTATGGAGTGCATTCTGGTATTTTCTACTCTATTTTGTCTTATAAAACTGCTACACATGACTCACTAATTGACCTCAGAACCCAGTAATGAACTGCAACCTGTAGTTTCCAAAACTTTGCTTTTGCAGGTCCCTCATGAATATGCTAACACATGGACTACTGGGAGGCATTCCAGTAGCAGCTAAAAACCATCAAACCTGGACATTTTTCACAATGGTCTTCAATAGGTCACGATAGCAGTGTGAATCCTTCACTACTATTTCTAATCTTGCACCAACAGGAATTTGAGGGTCACAACAAGAAACCACAGAACCACTCATGGTGACATTCGCTTACCTGACCCCATTCTAACTAAAGACTCTGCTTCTGTTTGAAACTTCATACTGACTGCTCCCTGAGTGTTAGGGACACCACAAAAAATACATGTAGCCTTCCTGTCATCCTCTTCCATGGTAACTGCTTCTGGACTGGACTCAGGCCGAGCAACTGGGGTGTTTAAGAGGTGGCTGCTGGTGTGACCCTGATGTCTACCTGGTACACAGTTTTCCTTGTGGAAAAGTGTTCTTAATACTCACATGTCAGTTGTTGTTACGTAAGGGCTTAGGAGACACATGTTTTAGGTTTTACAGCTGCAGGTATTTTAGGTGAAATTCATGAACCTCTTACAGCAGCCAGAGGAAGACACACAGAGGCCAACTGCAGACTAGCACGGGGAAGTGGCTGGAAATGGAAAGTCGATTTCTAGGTTCATCAGGGTAAAAGAGTCCATCTTTTGGGACTGGGGTCATAGCTCAGTGGTAGAGCGCTTGCCTAGCATGTGCGAGGCACTGGATTGGATCCTCAGCACCACATAAAAATAAACAAACAAGATAAAGTTATTGTGTCCATCTACAACTAAAAATATTAAAACAGAAAAAAGAATTGATCTTTTGGAGACCATACTACTTTTGAAATTGGAAACTTTCAAAACAGGTTCCTAGAGGTCTAGGTGGACGTTACCATGTTCCAGATTCTCGCTGCTCTCGTAGCAGCCCGAGTCTCGCGGGGAGCATCCACTCAGGCCCTGGCTGTCCATAAGCAGCTTCTCCTGGGACCCCGACTGGTCACTGTTACCTGGAGAAGGCAAACACATGACAAAGAATCACAAGGGGTGCAAACAGCAGAGGTCCCCATGTCAGGTCCCAGCTTTATCCTGTCACTGCCACGTGATTTTAAGCCTTAGACTTTAGAAGGGGGCAAATTATTTTAAGATACAAATGAATACATTTTTTCTCAAATAAAATATCAATCGCACGAAGACAAATCAGAGCAGGACTTTCGCAGTGCCTTTCCAGTTACCAAACAGAGGTAGACCCAAGGCCCTCGGGGGAGGGGAGCTGCAGGGTGTGGTACTGGCGTGGGGGGAGCACTCCTGGTCCCCTCCAAGTGATGGCACCATTGGGGAAGAGCCAAGTGAAGGTGGGATTTGGACATGACCTTTTTAGAGACCTGTAAGGCAGGTACTTCAGGTTACTTACATTACCACCTCTCTGAATTTGGGGCTTATATAAAATTGTCAAATGAAATATCACATTCTATTATTAGCATCCAGGAGCACTCTTAGCCCTTGGTGACATGTGCTGGCTCTTGTATTACCTCAGCAAGATGAAGGTTGGCCAGAGCGGGCAGAGACCCCCTCAACTGAGAAAGCTGTTTTGTTTTTGCTGCTTGGGATGAACTAGAGTGTTTCTTTTCTGTTTGGCCTTCTCCTTTGTCTGGGACCAGCATTTTCACTTTCTGGTCACAAAACAGAGATGGGGAACACTCAGGAAACCCTCTGATGTGGAAAGTGAGCGGAAGATGCTCTTAAGGTAGACAAGTGCAAGTTAAGCATCCTTGTTCTGAGGAACCCTTTTAAAGAGAAGCATCATTATTTGTCAATTAGACCTCAGTAAGCCTGGGGCGAGAGGCAAGAGGGGTGGGAGGCAAAGGAAGTATCAGCCGTCTCTGCTTAGGGACCTGTCGAGAGTTATTCCCATGGGAAATCACATGGGCGCCCAGCTCCCCAGTGGCATTACTGTGCACCTCCTGGAGAGGGCCCACGGAGCCTTATGTGGGACACTGAGGTTACAGCAGAGCATCATTGTGTCATGATGCACAGTGTGTGCTCAGTCCCATAAAACAGAAACCAAGAAAACATTTTCTACATAAAATAGCTAGTTGCAATGACAAATGGCTTTAATTTATTTTCCTTTCTCTTCACCTCCCGCCCTCCTACCCCAACCACATAGACAAAGAGAAGAGAAATCAATAAGCCAGAAATATGATGCCTTTTCTCAGGTCATCAAAATAAAAATGCGGGGAGGCAGAGGGCTGCCATTCCACACATGTGCCAGCGGTTCCTACTGTCCCCTCGCCACTTCCTGCTTGCATTTCTCACAGGGAAAGCTTCTCAGATTAGAACCCCAAGTTAAGAGTGCTAATAGTTAAATGATTAATGAAAAAATTAACAAGTTAGACGCTCATGAACCAATACTGACCCCCTCCCACACCCAAAGTCAGGACATTCTGGAGTGATGTCCTCATCCCGTGGAATAGCCTGTGGATTTGGAGTGGCCTTTGTTCCAGCCTAGCATGTCATTTAGAAAAATGATACTTGTAAAATGATGGTTTTGAGCTCTCTGCTGCAAGGCAGGGAGAGGAATGGGTGTCATCTGTCTCTGGTGGCAACAGTTCAGTATACCACAGTCGCCAAAGCAGACTCCAGAGTGCTGACCAATGGAAATAAAACAGAAAACATGTTCCCTGCCATTGCATGGGGATGCATCCTGGCTCTGCATTCTGGGGATCCCTGCCTCAGCAGACATATGAGGCTACTTGGAGTTATTGCACAGAGGACAAGGATCCCTCCCCACACCTGAAACCATAGTCCAGGTTATAAAACCCTGAGGCATACGGCAAGGGGCTAGAGTCACTGTCTTCCTCAGGGAGAAAAAGAACTGATGGCTCTTCCATGCCCTGCAGAATCACACCCATAATCTTCTCCCTCACTAACCAGCATTCATGCTGAAGTCCAAAAAATGAGAAAGATGAGCTGGAACCCTGCAAATTCTCACCGTCAAATAAGAGCAAGGGGCTGAAACCCTGTTTGGGTATGACCTGAAATTGGACCTGACGGGACTCTCCTTGGGCTAAAGTTCTCCCCACCTGAAACCAAATATGCACATACAAGGATGCACATGTACACACACCTCTGCAAGAAGATGCTAAGGCACTTAGGAAATCTTCAAATGTCAAGGGTGGTGGGCCACAGGGCATGCATAGTTGTTTGAGAGCTGATAACTAGAGAAGGGAGAAGAAGAGAAGTGGGATTCTTGGGTAGCAGCAGTTTCAGTGGACTTGTAGCATTATTTCTTAAGAAAATAAGGATTGAGGCAATATAGCAAAATGTTACTTTTAGGTGAATTCAGGAAGCGCATGTGTAAATATCTGTTTAACTTTTCTCTATACTGCATACTTGGAATAATTCCTAATTAAAATTCTTATGAAAATTATTGTTTTATTGAGCTGTACACTTAAAAATGGTTGATGATAACCTTTATGCAGTATGTGTACTTTACCATAATTTAAAACTTTTTAAAAATTTAAGGGAGCTTTACCAGACACAAGAGAGTGTAAGGCAATTAGAGTCTTTCCCAAATGGAACACCATCTGAAGGCTGCCCTTCTGTATGCACTGGAAGACTCTGGACAACTTTGATTTTCAAGCAGTGCTGAAGTTGTACTGATTGCTCTCGATAGAAGGCTGAGCTAGAAAACTTTCAAGATCCCTACGCATCTTCAAAGATCTCAATACCTTTATCTCTCTAGAGCACAAGAATTTAGTTTGAAAGAAACCTATTATCATGTTCCTCTAAGTTATCAGTTACTTAGAAGGAATACTTCTTAAACATGATGAATTTAACTGCGTTGGAAGTGAAGTCCTGTAACCCCAGGATAAGCCTGAACCCAGCCTCTTGGCATTAATTGGTACCTCTGATCTCTCAGAGCCTTTGGTTCAAAACCAATAAAAGGAAATTCTACTATATGGTATGAGGGAAATTCCCAAACAACAAAACAACCTTGGTACAAATCTCAAGATCTGATTTTAGCTGGGCACAGTGGCACATGCCTGTAATCCCAGCAACTCAGGAGGCTGAGGCAGGAGGACTGCAAGTTCAAGACCAGCCTTAGCAACTTAGCAAGGTCCTAAGCAACTTAGTGAGACCCCCATCTCAAAAATAAAAAGTAAAAAGGGCTGGTGACTCGGTGCTTAAGTCCCCCCTGGGTTCAGTTCCCAGTAACTACCCTCCCACTCCCCCCACCCCCCAAAAAAATCCTAGAACAATGAGTCTGAGCCAATGTGACATGAAAGAAACCAAGCATAGATCCCTGCCTTATACTCAGGATTTAGGGATACAGGAAGTGTAATAAATAGTATCCATAAACCAGCTGTTCTTCATGGACAAGGAAGAGCAAATGAACTAAGTTATGGAGCAGATGGGGTTTAGGAAAACAGATGGTTTAATATTAATTCCTATTAATATAGCTGGTTGACTATACCAGTCACTGTCCCAGACCTGGCACACAACCTGGCCATCCACGCCAGGGTGTCTCTTGGGAGACTCAAATACCACAGACCTGGTTATATATTAATATTAAATATAAAATGTAATTTTCTACAAATCTATCCCTGAAGGCTGCTTATTTATTGAGGGTTTGGATGTCTATGCTCCTCTGTGCTATCAGTTAATTTGAGTGAGCATCTTTTAAAGTGAAGTGAATTAAAATGCACTGACACACTTGCTTCCATGTCTCCTGGGTCTGATACCTCCTCAGCTGACTATGGGATTCCAGAACCCCACTGTGAGTTGAAAATACCATAAGCTGAGAATGGACTGAGAATACCCAACCTGGCGAACCTCCCAGCTTAGCAACGCGGGACACGGCCGTGTTGGTTGTTCACCCTCCTGATTGTGGGGCCTACTGGGTGTTGCAGGTCACTCCACTGCCCCACATCCTAAGAGTATCAGACTGCAGATCAGTTGTCTGAGAAAATATCAGGATTCCAACTTTGAAGTATGGTTTCTACTGAATGGATATTACTTTTACATCCTCAGTTGGGGCCATCTGTAACATACAATTTCTTTTTCCACCATTAACCATAGTTTGGTGTGTCTTTTAGCAATAGAAATGCTATTAGCTACTAATATTCCTGAAGCAGAGCCCTTGAAAGAAAATGTATTTGAATTCAATAACGGTAAAGGTTGCTCCCTGGGTGATGAATAATTTCAGGAATGTTTTTGATGTCAGACTGAAGAAAAAAGAGCAAGATAAGATGAGGCTAATGGAGCAGGGGATCTGACGCATTCAGATAGACTCCATAAAAGCCACACGCTCACTGAATCCTGTTCACAGGCTGTAAAAATAAGCTGTCATTTATTTAAGTTGGGAATGCTCACACTACATATTCACTTCAGACAGACATTGCCTCCTTCTTTAATGGAAACTGATGAATTTTACTTAGGCACTAACCAATCTATTCAATAAGAAAGCCATTTGTCACATGCTTTGAGAAATAATCGACCCTTAGCTGAGCAAGAAACTTCCAGTTGGCCAGTCATTTTTGTACCCAGGGATCCTAATTACCTACTGAAGTCTGCACAGCACAACGGTATGGAAGGTGGAGACTACTGGTTTCTTAGAACTGCAAGTTCATTTTCCTAGACACTAGATATAGCACTGTCCTCAAATGTTCCCCAGAAATATGCCAGGAAAGGTATCATGGGTATATTAAGATTTATTTATTTATTTATCCATTTGGGTATCAGGGTATGAACTCTGGGGCACTCGACCATTGAGACACAAGGTTTTAGAGACAGGGTCTCACTGAGTCACTTAATGCCTTGCTATTGCTGAGGCTGGCTTTGAACTCATGATCACCCCATCTCAGCCTCCCAAGTCGCTGGGATTGCAGGCATGTGCCACCATGCCTGGCTTATATTAAGTTTTATTATGGGAATATCTGCCCTAGGGAATTTATGTCTTGGAGCTGCTTTGCACAATATGAAATCAACCTTGGCTCTGGAAAGATCAAGACCCATGAGTGACTTCAGGGATACCAAGAGCTTATGGAAGGTCTGCAGGGGACCAAAGATTGTGGCCGACCTACCAATGGCCACTTCAGTGTCTGGAGAGACTTACTGTCATATTCCTGCAACAGTTCCACGGCTGTCAAGAGGACAGCTCTGTGTTCTGGGTCCCTGATATTTAATTCATCCAAGTCTTCTTCCTCTAGGAGCTTGAAGGTGTCCAAATCTTCATAGCCATTGAACAGGAAAGTGGGCATGTGCTCCTGTGCGACAGAAGGACCAAGGTGAGTCACAGCTCAGCCGCGTGATGCAGGACTCACAACTAGCCTCAGACCCCTCAGCTCTTTTCCCCTTAGTCATTTTTTATGCTAATCAAAAGATTGATATCATCTGTAATGTACTGTGCCCGCCAGTCCTCCAGCTTAGTAGGCAGGCGGGGTGTTTTCTTAATCATGGGCTAAGATGTACACAGCCGAGGAGGATGAATTCCACTTATTGGCATTATAATTGTGCCCTTGAATTCAACTAATTCCTTTATCACCAACCCACAGTGGAAAAGCCTCCTCCTTCATTTACAGAGATATGAGATCTAATTTAGTGAGCCCCAGGAATTTCTCAGGAGTAAGAAGGTTTGCAAGGAAGAAAAAGTCTCCAGTTGCCTCCCGGCCCCAGGGAGCTAGCTGTGAGCAGGGAACCTAGGTTTTGGCTTACAGCACTTCCAGTAGCAAAAGTTTGATCTAGGACTTATGCTATCACCCAAGCAGAGGTCAAGGGCAACATTTGAATACTGTCAGTGCCTTCTGTGAATGGGTACTTATCATATTAATGGGTGACCCTTGTGGGACAATGTAGACCACCTGAAAGTGGGAGAAGGAAAAGGCAAGGTGGAGACATGCTACCAGAGTAAGAACTGACTGACCTTCAGGTTGATCCGATCTAGCAGATCCTCCACAGACTTGGGCTGGGGCGGTCTGCCTTTTCTCCTCCTCCTGGTGGGGCGCTTGGGCTTTTCCTCTTCCTCATTGAGAACATCCACGTAGATGAATTTGAATGTGCCCACTTTGTTGTTCAACAGGCCCATCCAGGTACCCATGGGTGGTTTGCTGATTATATCAATGATATCCCCCTTCTGTGGCCCAGGGAACAAAGGTCTTTCTATTAGGAACATTTCTAAGCATGGATAGTGAATCAGTCAGACCTGCCAGTCTTTCAGGTGGGAAAAGACTATGAAGGCAGAACCAGGTCCCACGGGTCACCTTTCTAAGCACTAAACACAGAATGACTGGAAGTTCCCAAGAGGCCAGTCGGAGCACTTGGATGACACATGGGCCCCACATCACAGCCCTGCCTCCCTACTGCACTACAGGCCAGCAGGGCCTGGGCTGTCTCCTGGTGCCCTCAGCCAGGCAGCCCTTGGCCCTCAGCTCTCTGAACACCCTCCCATCACCCGCAGGGCTCCTTCTTCTTGGGGAAAGAATTTCCTACCAGTCCTAAGCCAGTGGCAACCCTTGCCCTGTGATCACTTCATACAGTTCATGGAACTCCATCTCTACATCCCACATAGACATCTCTGTTTCCACAAGGCAAGCAGTAATCCATCTTCAGATGGAAAAGCATAGATAACCAGGGCATGGAGGAGCCATTAGAATTCTAGAGGGCAGCTGGGGACAGGGGACAGAGGACAGGGGCTGGGTAGGAGGTGGGGATAACAGAGTGACTGACACAAGACCCTCTCTGCCTCGACTGCAGGCTGGTTCTCGTTTCATTTTACTACACAGGTGCCCAGGACACCAAGGTGGCCAAGACATCCTCTGGTCTGCACAGCAACATCCCAGGGGTCAGAGGTATGGAGAAAAGAAAGCTTCTCAACGAGACAGAAGGGCCTGGGCTAACTGCCCTGTGCCCAGGGAGAGGCCCACCTTGAGCTTGAGTGAATCTGTGTCATAGGGACTGGGGGTGAAGTCAGTATGCACCCGGGCGCGCCCACAGAAGGGGCCCCGGTAGGGTGGCTCCTCATCATCCCCATCTTCTGACTTGACGCTCTCCCTGTTGCTGGTGGAGGAATCGGTGGTGCTGACTGTTTGGCCACCTGGGCAGGAAGAACAGGAAGAGGGAGGGTGACACTAGATCCCCACAAAGTGAAGCTGAAAGGTCCTCAAGGCTTTGCAGATGCCCAGGAAGAGCAGTCATGTGCTACAGCCTTGGCAGGACCAGAGCAGGAAAGTCCTGAGCTCTCTGGCTGTTCACATCAAGACCCTAGCTGGACAGTGGGCTCAGGACACATCATCCTCATGGCGGGAATCCAAGTGACCTAGAGACTCCCTGCTGGAGGACACTGTAGTGCTAGAAGCAGGCTTTGCCTTTAACACTGTGACTTCTCATGTGCACAGCACAGTGAATTTTTATCACATTTACAGATGAGGAAACAGAGTGGTCAAGTCACTTACCCCAGGGTAAGAAAGTGGTGGATTTAAAGCTCCTCTCTCCCCCTTTACCATCTGGCTAACACCAACCACCCCTGGCCCTGCAGCAGCTGAGCGGTATTTATCAGTGATGTTTCTAATTCGCCTCCCTTCCCCAGCCCTCATGTGCTTTTCTTCCGGCTTATTCCTCTCCATTCTCTAGATCCTTCCCCTGAGACGCACTGCCGATGTTCCCCAAACAATATTAATCACTCACTCTTCTGCGTCCCTGCTGTACACCTGATATCAAACAAATGAATCCAAATCCAGGTATTTTGCAGGTCTGACTCTCTAACAACACCCTAAGGGCAGGGACTTGGTCTTACTTATCATTAACTTGCCTGAACTTGAGGTTCAATAAATGTCTGATGTTTTACTGCCAAGAAAATCACCCACAATTACAAACTGGACTTACTCATCGAGCTCTGCCCACTTAGAGAACTCCGAAGACTTTCTACAGATCCTCCGGCTTTGAGCTTGGGTTTGTCCATGTGCTCAGAGTCTGGCTGTACAGAAGCAGGGGAGCTGGGTGGGCCATCGAGGCCTGAGTCCTGAAATGGTTTCAATAAATACAAGTTTCATGAGTGGACAGGTTTTGTTTTGTAATTCTCAGCAATTTGTCAACTCTATCAATCAAATCCATTTTTACATTCATACTAGATTCTATGGTTAATATTCTCTTCCTTTTTAACCTATGTTCTTGCATAATTTTAAAGTTATAAACCTGGTACTATTTAGTAAGCATTCAAAAATTATTTTTCAAGTAAATATTCAGGTATACATCTATCTTCCACATAGACAAAATATTTAGATAAAGGCTTAGGGACTCAGCATACTCAATAGTCCAGTAACAAACTGGACTTCAAATGTAGGTCGAATATAATCCTCTATTATTGCAGAGTATTATCAGAGGACATTTAATCTATTCTGAAGGGAAAGAGATAGATGGAAATGAAGAAAAGAAAGAAAGAAAAAAAGCATTCTCCTTGAAAAACAACTAGGCAGATTCTCATATTCCCATTTATACAAATTATTCAAATTGTCTAAGTAGTTAGCAACTTAACACCCAGATATATAGCAAAATATATGGTTTCGGTATTTAACAAAGTTACTACATTCCAAAAATCACTGGTACTCCCACAGTGAGATCCACGGACACAAACTGAAGATGTACAGGCTCTGAATTCAAGTGGGGGCAGTGGGGGTGGGGATGGGGGCCCACCAATGGGTGCTGAGTAACTCAACAGGAAGATGCTTAGTGTTAAGCTCACTATGTCCACCAGGGGGCAGCAGCTGAGCAAAAATCTCTGTACTTCCAGCTGTTCTTTATTGGGTACACAAAGTGTCATTCCCCACCTATTTCAAGCAATCAGTTCATATACAGATACTTTAACAAGCTGCAGAATGAGTACCACAAAGGTTCCATAGTGGGGGCTGGGGTGGTGCTTGGAAATCCAATGGTCAAAATTGCCTCAAGGCCCAGCTCTCCAAGTGTTTTTATTCTTTGAACCATGCAATTAAGACAGACACTGATCACGTTTCTGACAGTGAAAAATTTTTATAGAGCTAGGAAGAAAATCAATTCTGTGATCTCTTCACGGCTATAGATAGGCCCAGTTAGTAAAAGCACCCCCCCCCCCTTCTTCCCATGGAAGCCTCACATCTATCAAAGTCCCATAGCCAGGAAGCATTTTCTGAGTTTCCTTTTCCGATTTGCTATGTGTTTCTAGAATAATCTATGCTATGTCTGGAAAGTCTGCTGTCCAGGTACACTTTTTGAGGTTGGACTCTGGTGAGAGAAATTTGTGTTCAAGTTTGCAATGCTTATTACACAAAAGAATCATCTCTTCTTTACGTGGCTGTCTTTCCTCCTCTCTGGAGGCAGAAGGCAGGGCCTGTGTTTCATATTTCCAGCACACTGCACAGTGCATGGACAACCCTAAGTGCTGAATAAATGTTTTATGAATTGAGTGTCTACGTAAACAAAGCATGGTCCTATGGCAGGTTAGTGTCAAGGAATGCACACTTAGCACCATTTAAAAATCTCAGATGGCTCATACTCAGCTTTCCCTGTTTTCAGGAAGACCCAAGGGGCTTTCTGCAGGGTGGCCACATACCTGCTCAGAGACGGAGCTGCTGTATTTTTTAGACATTCTCTTCCTCATTGTTTCTTTCACTGATTTCACTTTTTTCCCAAGAGAGATGCGGGAGGCCGTGGGCGATTTGATGACTTCCTTGTACACAAAGTCTCCTTCTTTACCCTGTGAGACAAAACATAAATACTTTCAGTCTTGGAAAATGGAGCCCAGAAACAGGTTTTACTATCCAAACCATTAATATTCTAGCTTTCAGGAAAACACTGGCATTCCCTTTTTTTTCTTATGTTAACTCAATGCTTTTTTTTATGTTTTCAATTAGAAATTAAAACCTACTAGGAGGCTTTTGTTTAAAATGGGATGTGAGTCACTTTTTATTTTATTAAATCTTAGTACATTCTTCTCTGATAATGATTTTTTTTTCCTATCATTTTAAACACACAGGGGAGCTCCATTTCATCAGTACAGAGGGATTTACATGAACCAGTGCCCATGTAATCACAGCAGTGGGGGAGAAGGGAGGGATGATACTATAGGATCATGCTAGGAAAGTGCTAAGGGAACAGAAGAAGCTCAGACATGAGAAATGCAACATCTGATTGGAGTGTTGTCACAGATGCTCCGTGTGGTCAATGCCTAGGAGTACATAAATTTCCTTCCCTGAACAAATGGGACTGTGACCATCTCTCATTCTCTTTTTTGCATTAGAAAATAAACTTACCCCAAGAAAGAAAAGAAAAATACTTTCTCTCATTTTTAAGAAAGATTGACTATATAAAAATTATTGGCTTATGAATCAATACAATTGGATATCCAAATAAAATAGTTTTATCTTCCAGGAAATTCTCATTCTGTATCTCACAGATGGGAATTTTAGCTGATAATTGAGCACAACAAAAATAAAGCTGACATTTTCATTTCATAGTTTCTTAGCAATATATCTTAGGGACAAGCAAACTGTAGGCCAATCTTTAGGGGACAGAATTTTAATGCCACAGTGATGGCGTGGCCCCAGACCATAACCCACGGCATGTTCATGGAGCCAGTAACCTTGGTGCTGAGGTGTTGGGCTTGCTTGGGTGCTAAGAAGACTGGGTTCGTTCTAGGGTACCCCACATCAGAAAGACCTAGGCTAAGTAGAGACCTTGGGGGACCATGCTGTCACAGTCAGACTGCTCATTAGAAATGCCATCACCTACTGTCAGAACAGTCATGGGCCCCATTGGGTCTCACTACTTGTGTAGCTGTAGTTCTGTGCACCCGCAACTAGTGTAAAGAAAAGGTTTGTGGGTGCAAATGATGGGACCACAGAAGCCAGACTCATCTGGATTTGTTACTTGAGAAAAACTGGAAGCAAAGTCATTTAAAGAACTGAGCCTCTTTCAGGAAAGCCAGGGAGGCCAGAGGGGGGCGTCATCCCCTCTTCCGTGTGGACAGAGCAGTGTCTTAGAAATGGGTGCAGGAGGGCTTCTTTTCAAACATGCTTTGGGATACTGAGCAAAACCCAGGGTCCACTCTCAAACCCATCAACCACATCATGTGAGATCTAACCCTCGGCTTTCCTCTGGTGTCTACTCACCACGGGATCAGTGGCGTTACTGCCCACATGCAGAGAACGATTTGTCAGGTCAAATCCTCCAAAACTGCAGGTTCTCTGTGAAAAGGAGGGGGCAGGGCAGGATAAACCAGTTATGCTAAGTCAGCTGAGCACCAGCCCACACACGTGCCTTCTGTGGGACATCTCTGAATCACAAATACGGCACAGGATGAAAAGAGGAAACAAGAAATGATGAGGAGAAAAAAATAAAACAAACACATGATTCATGTCATAAGAGAACTCCACTTACTTTGCCCTTCACACACCCTTGGCCCCCTGCCTGCACCCAAAGTCTAAATCCCCGAAACATGCAAAAGATAATTGGATTTTTTTAACAAAAAACTCGCCATAAATTTAGTGCTGTTAGGATTCCCTGATCTCAACATAGAACTTCCCCTTCCAATTCCCTCAACATCAGCTATAAACATCAGTGACAATAAAGGCATATCACTTAGTGGTCCTGGAAAACAGGTCTTTGATGGGCTACTGGGAGCAGGCTTTCCTAAAAGGCTTGTTTTAAGTTTAAATGCTGAAAAGGGGAAGAGGTTTATGTTTATGGTAGTCCAAACAGGCCAAAATTACTCATCAAGGCTTCCCAGTCCTAGCCAAAAAAGCTGGTAACTTTCCCATCTAACTGCCCAGCTTAATTAATTCTAGCTCCTTTCTCACAGTGGATGAAGCAGAGGCGCACTTGTCCAGAGAGAGAAAGCCCGCTTCGGTGACTGTCTTGGACCACACTCTTTAATTTCAACAGGAAAAATGTTGATTTTATAAAAAAGGGTGAAAACTTTATCATCCTTTTTGTTAGTTTCAAACTTCTTGGAACTGGCTTATATTTCAGTGACTTAGTATTTCCAGAAATTAGGTCAAATTTCCGTTGTTTTTCTAGCAAAAGCCACTCAATAACCACTCCAGCTACACCCATCCCCAAACACACTAATTTTTGTTGTAAGTAATGATTTTTTTTTAAAGCAGTGAACAATAAAAGCTGAATAGTGGATTTGGGCTCCAATATTTTGCATTACCTGTTTCTTAGAAAACTCTAGTTAATAGCTATTAAATGGAAGAAATGAACAGGAAAGTACAATGCATCTTACAAACATTGCCTATTTAACATAAATATATTTTAGCCATTTAAAATTTACTACACTGAGAAAACAGAAGCATCCTGGGAAGAAAAATGACTTGGTTTTTGAAATTGCACAGAGGAAGACCCAAGTTCTGGTCTGGTCACTTACTTGCTATGTGTCCACAGGTCAACTACTAGAACTCTCCAAGCTTTGAATTCTGCATTTAGTGAAATAATCTTTACATCACATATTTGAAGACCCCTAGCACACTGCCTGGCATGAAGCAGACCCTCTATGAATGCTGGTGTCCCCGGTTACTTCATTATGGCCATGCTGAGCACTTGGTAGCCTTTCCTGACTACTGTGATGCTGAAGTTCAGGCTTTGTCAATATCATATCATAAATCATACATAAATCATAGCAATATCATAAATATGCAAATGAAGGGCTGGAGCTCCATTCTGGGCCTTACAATCTGAGAGCTCAATTGTAACACCAGAGCATGCCAGGAACAGGTCACAACAAGAGAGGTAGCTGTTGTGGCATAAGGCAGGGTAGAAAGAGCAAGGCATTTGAGGATAACTAACATTCAGGATGCCACAGAACAGTTTTTCTTCAGCAGAACCATTGCTGATAAAAAAAAAATCTACTACCAACTTGCTTTCCAGTGATGTAAATTTAATTTTGTTAAATATTAGTCAACCTGATTTCCTTTTCACTCAACTAGACTTCTGTGTAGTTCAAAAAAAGGAGAAAGAACTCTCTGTGCAAAGACAGCCACCAAATCATCCAACTGGGAAGTAGCACCATGATCATTTCTCAAAGCAAATTTTTTAACATTAACTTTCCTTTCTGGTTTATAATGCCACATCAGTTTTCTCATTTTTGCAAAGGCAGCGACTTTACTCAGTTCCTTTCCTGTGACTCAGGGTTTCACAGACACAGTATGGCGCCCAGATGCCTGATTACTTTATGGCTTTTGCACGTCCCTGCTCTAAATGACATCTCCTGCAACTCTGGAGCCCAGCACGTTATTTCTGATGCATATGAAATAACGGACAAAGAATTCATGTGGAAATGATGACTGCAGTAAATTAGAAGCTCATTTAGGTTTTCTATACACCCGTTGTATGCATTTATGCCTCAAATAAAAAGCTGAAAGAATGGGCTGGATTGCTTCCCCATCAACTAAAATTCCTCCCAGTGATACGCTGAGATATCTGAAACACTGCTGCTCTTATCAATGGAGAACTGACAAAAATATAACAATAAACATTGCTTGAATGAATCTCCAACTTCTTCTAATAAGATCAAGTAGTCCTTGAAGCAGCCCCCTTCAAAAGAGAAAATGAATTGTAAAGAGAATACAAGAAGAAAAATAAAACCATCTTTGACTTTGGCCATCTAAATAAATTTAAGTGATTTTATTTGGCTTATAATCTCTAGTATAGATAATTATAAAACATTGTAGATAGATGCTTGGGATGAGGAGAGCTAGTCAATGGGATGGTCATGCAGTTGAAAACATGTTTTGGAGGCTGAATTTAAAATGGATAAAATTCCCAAATGTCATGCATGTCTGTTCTTCCAAACAAAAACTGAATGACCAAATAAAAAGGAAGACACGTGACCATTTCCAGTGAATACAAAGCATTACCATTTCCCTGAGGTTTCATCAAGCATATATGGCATTTTTGAAAGGCAAAAAAGATCAAGGCTAAAGATTAAAGGAAACTGTGCACTCTGGGAAAAATGAAGGAAGCATATGGCAAGGAGAATGGAAAAGAACATTTCAAATGAAAGAAGCAAAGAAATAAGAATGATCCTTTACAAAAACAAAGCCCCAAGGCTGGGGTGTAGCCCAACGACAGAGCGCCTGCCTAGCATGCACAAGGCTCTGGGTTCCATCTCCTGCAGGAAAAAGAAAAAAAAAATACACCTTCTATAGTGAAAACACATATTCTCTCTTACATTCTCTGCATTAAAATGATCTAGTAGTTTCTCAAGTTCATAGCATTTTAAAAATACCCAGCTCAGACTGATAATTGGGACAAAGATTACACAGCACCATCTTGGTGGGGGATGCTCAGAGACAAGCTAGCCCCGATGTTCATCCTCAAAGTCAGTGAAAATTGATCATTGGCCCACAATGTTAATTAACACAAATCTCAGAAATATAACTTCTTGAGAGACAGACCTGATCAAGTTCTATTATTAATCTGGCAATAAATGAGAGGCTCATGAGCAACTCAAGCTGCTCAAACTGGATAAATTCTCAGTACTATATAATTTAAACTCACAAGAGATGAGTCATCAATTAATAAGTGGCTTTGTTCCTTTGAGGTTTTATATAAGTATATATAGAGTAATCACACACACACACACACACACACACACACATACACACACAAAAGAATTTTATAAAAGATCTGTGGGTCAGAGTAGACCAGAGGCTGAATGAGTGACAAAAGACAATTCTGTTATTTCAAAACAAAACCAACAAAAACTGTTGCCATGATGGAGAAAGAGCCAGAAGAAAAGCTTTTGGTACAAGACTAATAGTATTAAAAGTGTTGCAAGAAGCATGCAAATGTGAAAAGATAGAAAATAAGATCTAGGAAGAAAGTCAATGCATGTGAGAAGAGTTGGAAAACCCAAGGGTGAGGAAGGATCCAAGATCCTTTCAGAACAGAGAAGGTCATTTTAAGGATGGCATTGACCAATCAGTCTTCATTTTCACAAAAGCAGAACTTGACTGAATGAATTTAAATTACAGTAATCGTCTGGGGAAGAACGTCCTATTCATGAATGTGAAGGAACCCTGGGAAAAGCCACCATCGAAGCATATCCTGCTGTAAAGGTTCTTTCAGACCTTTCAAAGGGGCCCGGAGCCAACAGCCCGGGTGGATTAAGCAAGGTGCCAGAGGACAGCAGTGCCAGTCCCTCCTCCCTCCGTGCCATTTCACATGGGCCATTGTGCAAGCTCAATGTGAGGTGGTAATTCCAGGGGGAAAAAAAATATCTATATTTTGAAGTTCAAAATAATTCATGCCCAGAAAATAAATTGTACTAGGTCTCTCTGACCTTTCAGTATTAAACTTGAAAAAACATTTTATTATTTGGACTTGATTCCTCATTATGTACGGAAGAGTCCATGTGGCATGAGAAGGCTTTGCCAAACATCAGTTCCTCTGTTTCACAAGATACGAATGCTAAATCGACTTGAGTAAAGCAAAAATGCTCAAATTCATTTTTTCCCCTGTTGGATTTCAGAACTCACCACCCGCACCTACAAATAAGAGAGATGGGCTTCATAACGGTTTCCAATCACCAATGGGTGGGCTGTGTTGATGGCAAAATTTCCATGAGCCCGTGCCTATTGTTTTCATGAACTGAAAGAGTCAGCCTGCCTTTCCGAGGGCCAACTGTCCTTGTGTTTTGAATCAGTTTCTTTGAGGTCAAGTGACCATGATGGCTGGGGATCAGGAAGGCCACTCCTACAAGGTAGCCCGGCCCCACCCCTGTACCCTGCATGCCCTTCTGGGCATCAGCCTCAGGATTGCATTTTAATTAAACATCCAACAGCTTCCCTGGGGCCACAGGAGACATGGAAAGGGAGAAGAAAGTCACGAGGGACCGAGAGCAATTTAGGAACTGGAGGTGATGGAGTGGTGGACCCTGAAGGAATGAGGGGAAGAGAAGGGGAAGAAGCCAGTCTCCAGAAAAAGAGAGGCCATACTGCCTGACTGCACCTCACGGAAATGACAAGGCCGTCCTCACGACCATCGTGGAGACTCACAGACTTCTGGTGGATTCGCAAGAGAACCCTTTTAGTACAGCGGTCCACTGTGGCTGCCCACTTGCGCTTGGCCTCCTCCTCCTCCTCCAGCAAGCACCGCCTCAGGTCCTGCTTCTCGGCCTTGCTCAGGGTCCTGTCTGAGGCGGGCCGCACTAGCTGGGTCAGGTTCAGATGGCTGTACAGACTCCGCTCCACCACGTAGGTGACATTGAACTCGCTGACCGAGCTGCGCCCGCGCACCCTTCTGCCGGGGAAGCCGCAGCTGCCGCCCCCTTTGGGCTTCGGCCGGGGCAGCTGCAGGTCGCAGGTGGTGCCGTTCACGCCTTTTCGGGAGGGACGCTGGCAGAGAAAAGCTCTGGAACAGGAATAATTAGTATCCGTTTTCTTCAAGCGGATCTGCTTGCGGACACTCTGAACCTCCTCTAGGGACACCAGAAAGTGGTGGCGGCGGCGGTGGCTGTCATAGAAGAAAACACTGTCCGTACTTACCCCGTGGCTCAGGGACCCCAGGCCCTTCTTCATCTCCCCCTCGGTGAGGGAGCGCGACACTTTCTGGGCTTTTTCTTCTTCGGGATAGGAGAAGAACGTCCCCATCTTCTTGGGGGGCTTAATCAGGCCCCGACTCTCTCCTTTGCTGAAGGTTTTGACCAGCTTCCGGCCAGCTCCCCAGGTGTCCAGGCTGCTGGACGATGGGGACGTGGTGATAGAGTCTGAGTCATCTTCAGGAGGCTTCTCCGGAGAGCCATCGAAGAAAAAAGGCTTCTTGTGCACTCCAGAGTACAGGGCGGATCTTTCATCCAGGACCGGGGAGCTCTCCAGCGCATGCTCCTCCCCACCTGGAGGGAAACCAGCACAGCCCCTGAGACCAAGCCTCTGCTTTCCCCCCTCCCCCCCTCCCCCCCTCCCCCCCTCCCCCCCTCCCACAAGCTAGGTCCGCAGTGATCCACAGTGATCACAGCTCTCCCTGCCCATACCATGACTCTTCATAAACACCCCCCCCCACACACACACACTTTAAATATGCATATAACAAAGAAAAATGATCACACCGTGCAAACGTGTGGTTTCATAGGAGCCTACTGTTAAAGGTGGGGATGTCTTTGCTTCTCCTTCTCTAAGAAATTCTGTAGACCAAACATCTTCACAGATCTACTAAAAATGCCGTTTGCAAAATCCAAGCCAATCATTATCAAGACACACTTTCCCATTTCTAGACAATCACCTCCCCAGCTTAAGGGCAACCCTCAGAAGGTGGGAATCAGTCTTCCCCCCTTCTGAAAGGCCCTCCTCTAGGTTGGCTCTGATGGCTTTTTATAGTTGGAGCCTGATGAATGCCATGTGGCTGACAGTGATTTTTTTTTCTTTTATTGGTACATATTGCCATTTAAGTGATTAAATCTCCAAGAAATTTGGCGTGGGGAAACACCATCAAGGGTTATATCTTGCAAATGTGGTTGAAAAATGGTCTTCAGCTGACTGGCCGAACACAAAAAGTTAGGGAACTGGGTGATCCCAGCCAGATATTCCCATCCACTCAGACCCTGCTGAAGCAGGGCATTTAAGGGCCCTGACACGCAGGCAGCTCTAGCGAGTGTTCCACTTTGTCTAAAGGATTCCAGCCCATGAAGCCCTCGCTGGAGCCAGGTAGCAAGCCAAGCCCTCTGGAGCCCAGTGGAAAGGCTTGGACTTGCTGGCAGGAAAGCCGAGTTCTTTTCTGCATGTGTTATGTGAACAGATGTGAGGAAAGAAGTAGGTCAAGCTGTGGGTGTAGTGATCCCAACTGGCTGTGTCCCTCGAATTATAAGGAAATGCTGGAGCTTTGCAGCTTTCTGCCAGCTGAATAGTGAACAGGAAAAAATACAAAGTTCCTTGGAACAGAAGGACAGCATTAAATATGCCAGCTGGGATGAGGGTGCTAGTGCCTAGTTAAATGTCAAGAGAAAAAGGGACAGGAATGCTCCCTTAGAGAGAGAGAGAGAGAGAGAGAGAGAGAGAGAGAGAGAGAAAGAGCTGTGTGTGATCAGAATGGTACCAGTCCTTTCAAATTCTAAAAACTGCTACTTTTCCCAATTGATGGTAATTATTGTTACAAACATACAAGGAAGAAAAAAAAAACTGCTATTCAATCTTATCCAAAATGGACTTTGTGTTCACATCCAGGAGATGGTGGTAGAGAAAGGAGGGAAGTGGGGAAGGGGGAAGGAGACTAAACTATGTCTAGCACAAAGTTCACTGAAGAGTTGTTCAGGGATCTTTTAGGGAAACTTAAAGAAACATCTGAGCCAGGTCTGCAGGCACAGCCTGGTGACAGAGACAGCGCAACAGAGAACTGTTTTAAAGAACCCAAGCCTGGGTGTAGTTTTGGTAAAGCCCAGGTGTCTCAGGATATGCAGAAGCTCTCAGCAACCTACAGGAGATTGGGGGAGACCAGGTTGGTCTAACCTGGATTTTTGAAGGACCTGTCACTCAGCAGTGGTCTGAACATTTTCTGGACTGGGTTTAAGGTTGTCATCAGAGATTCTAAAACTTGTGTGTCACAGTTGAGTCTGGTACCAGCTGGAGCACACATGACATGTGTGGCTCTATGTTTTGGGTTCTGGAGAGTCGGAGCCCGGTAAGAACTTGGGAGGAAATGTGGCAAATCCTCTGAAGAGGCTGTGTCCTGTGCTTGCGCTGAGTGCAGGCCATGTGCAATGCAGACTCTGGGCAGCCTGAACTCCCAGCCTTGACTTGGACTCCTTGGAGTTAGAGCATTACTTCTCTATCCTGCTCTGACTTAAAGGTACAAGTGTCTTCTTGGCAGAATGACACTCGAGTGAATATGGAAAGGAGATTTTTTTTTAAGTTGGACACAATACCTTTATTTTATTAATTTATTTTTATGTGGTGCTGAGGATCGAACCCAGTGTCTCGAATGTGCTAGGTGAGTGCGCTACCATGGAGCCACAACCCCAGCCCTGGAAAGGAGATTTTGACAGGAGGATATGGGGTAACTTAACGCCAAGGACACAGCTTTGTGCTCTGGATTCTGGCTCCAGTTCTGCCACTCACCAGCTCCATGACCTTGGATGATTACTTTTGTGTAAGAGTGCCTACCTCTCTTTACATAACATCCCCAACACGGATGTTGTGAGGATAACATTTAAAGAAAAGAGACACATGAAGCTACTTTTGAAGCTGGACAGGAGGAATGTCAGTTTTATGGACAAGACACAGAAATGGGCAGATGACAGTAGCCACTGTGGCCTGTGTTAAATACTGTCCAAGGCCAGGCATGCCAGGATATGGACTCGACACTCAAGTTAGGCGGGGGAAACTGAGTGAAGAGCTGTTAACTGTTCTGGCTTTTGAGTGGAGACACTGAGGAGTCAGGCTGCCTGGACTCAATTCGGGACCTTTTGCTGTCTGGCTGAGTGGGAGACCTTGAGTAAATTACTTAGCCTTTTTGTGTCTCAGTTTCCTTATTTGTCAAATGAGGATGGCACACGTACCTGCCTTTGGTGGGTATTCTAAAGATGACATATTAAAAGACAACATAAAATGGAAAGTGCTGGGCACATAGAATGCTCTTGGTGAAGGACAATTATTATTCAGACAACTTAGGCATGCAGGGAAACAGTGACAGGATCAGCTCTCTGAGTCCAAAGGTTTTGAAGAAGAGGGGTTATAAGGAACATGGGTCCTAAATTCTTTGGCCAAAGAGGCCTCAGAGAGTTCCATCATTCCAGTGCTAGAGGGAGTTCCAGAGCAGCAGGGGGTTGGGGACAGCCCAAAGCAGACACCCTGAGCGCCACACACACCTGGGGCCTCTCTGGGTGATATGGACAAGCCGTGGGACTTACAACTTAAGCTCATCCAGTCTATCTTCCATCTGTGAAGCCTCGTTCATACCCAGTGGTCCATGCAGTGATTACTTTTACCCTCTAGTTACAAATCTTTGGATGTTATTTTCCCTTTTTTTTTTCAATGAGGCTGCTCAGAGATAGCTGAATTGATTTATTCTGGCATAAATATACAAATCAAAGCATCTCTGTATGTTTAAAATGGTACTCTAGTGTGAAGGCTGCCCCAAGACACTTGACTGTTACACACGAAGGGTGGTGGGCCCAGTGTCGGGTACTTCATCCATTTTATTTATGGATAAAGCCCCACCAATTTGTTATAGCTAAAATTTGACTTTGGCAAGTGTGCATGAAGCTTGTTTTAAAATGTGCCCTCAGAATTACACTTTGGAAACTCCATATGGTTATCCCAACAGTACCAAGCAGTGCTTCTGTGTGGTTCCACGGGACCTACCATGGCCTGAGGAAATCAGGGTGTGTCCCACCCTATGGGAACCAGAGCTGACAGGCGGGATTGAAATATTCAGAAATCAACATTTTCCTCAAATGTAAACAGAATTACTGTGCAAAAAAGACACCCAGATGCAACCCTGGAATCAAAGACAACTCCAAGTTTATAAAACCAGCCATAAAGCTGATGTCTCTCTTACTGGCTCCCCTCTTCTCCTTCTAACCTCCATTCTTCCACAAGACCCCCCTCCTCCTCAGTACTATTTTAGATGATTTAAACCAACAAATAATAACAAACAAAATTAAAAAGCATCAGTAATAACAAACTCTTATCTCTGCAAATAAGGGGAAATACAGTTCCCTACATGGCTTGATTTTATTTACATAGAACAAGAAGACCTCTACAATCATACTTTTGAAACCTACATGTTAAAATTTTGAAATTCCTCATCATGTAGATGTGACATTTTAACAAGTGATGTGAGCTTTTTTTGTTTGTTTGTTTGTTTGTTTACTATCATTTTCAAACAAGAAATTCTTTTATTTGTTCTTTTTGGGGAGAATTTTACAAGATGCTGCAAATGCATATTACTAAAAAGGGAGATGAATAAGGCTGAGATTTAAACCGTCATAATTGCAATTCAAAGGTTAACTGTTCAGGACAGTAAAGCCCAGCTGGGCTCTCTCTTGACATTACTGCTTCATCTTAGCAGTCTGTAATACTGCTCTTAAAGATCCCCTCAGAACTGAAGGTCCTTAAAACCCTATTTCAATTGAGACTTGAGATTGTTTACCAGAGTACAAATCACCCCTCAGAGATTCAAAGGGATATTAAGTGCCTTGATGGTTAGATGTTTGTTCAACACAGATGTACTATCTATCATATTTGGACTAAAATCGCTGAGCAAGAACTACAAACCTTTCTGGAAGTAGAGGCTTATGCTAAGAAGTTGCAAGGTTTATATAAAATGGTACAGACTCGTAATTAAAGCTATACCACACTTGAGAGAATTTCACTGTCACATAATGCCATTTCCCATGTTTGTCACATTTAAATTACTGAGTCCCTGAAATACTCAACCCAGGGCTCAGGGCTCCTCCCTTCCACAACAGGGAGAGCATTCCCCTGCTAATGAGCAGACTCGATTCTGTCAGCCTTGGGCCAGAGCTCAATCCATTTTCCACTTGAAATCATACTGTTTCTACTGAAAAACTGACCCCAAGTGACTTCTTTCGGAATAACTAGGGTGGAGTTGGCTTTTTTACCTTCAGTGCTGGGCTTTTTCATATCTTCCACCCTAATTAGTTTCTTTCTGACTCTGCGAGTGGAGTTGACCAGCTTGTGTAACCTCTTAAACTTCACCGACTCCTCGGTCTCATCATCCGATTGTTCTCTTGACTGGCAAAGAAACAGAGGAAAAATTAATCAGATAATTACTCCAGAGCCTTGCTCTTGCGTCTGGGTATAGCTGGCCTTCCTATTACCAGGCACCTGGGCAGTTCTGTGCCCAAACTTGGGGCACCAACAGATTTGCCCGATAGGTTTACACAGCAGCACATACCATCTTAAGATCTAATTTGAAGTAGAATTAAGTCCTGGGCATGAAGCACACACCCTTGCCCTTGAATGGCACACAGGACATTTATCTCATCAGACTAGTTCCCTGTCTCTAAAAGGGACAGGACCTCTCCGGCAGGACTCTCTCCGAGCTGGCCCTATAATTCCAGTTACACTGCTGCGGTTTGGGCCGGGCTCTCCTCTGTCTGGCCCATCAGGACTTGCTGTTGAACGTGGTCATCAACTACTTCTCCAAACCAAAATTCTGTTGACTTTTTCCAGTCCTCCCCCGAAAATCAAAAACAGCAGGCAGGAAAGGGGAAGCAGTGCAGAACCTCCTCCTGTCCGATTTGTCAGGACGGATGCCACATCACAGCCATTCCTTCCGCCTCCCGGCTCCTTCGGGGGGCTCACAAGTCGAGGATGAGGACAGCCTGCATTCCTCCAAGGGAGGCAAGGGAAAGAGCTGACCTTTTCCGCCATAGAGTCCAGTCCATATTCCCCAGCATCCCATCCCGCCTTGCAGAGATCCAAGTATGTTCTAGCCCAGCTGTTTTCCCTCAAGTATCAAACATTACAGAGAGAGAGAGAGAGAGAGAGAGAGAGAGAGAGAGAGAGAGAATTCTCTCTCTGCAGCAGTGACCCAGGCTAAAAACAATCCTTTCCTTGTGAACAAGTCTGCTCCAACATTCAATATGCAGCTTCCTCTGCTGTATCTATTCAAAATGAGGAAAAGCCAAAGAAGTTTCCCACTAACAGTGTGCTGCATGGGCCGGTGCTTGGGCTGTGCTGGGAGCTCAGCCTCAGCACACCCTGGAGACTAGCGAGCATCCAGCTAATCCTGCACATCCTGACAGCAGCCTCCCCTCCACGTCCTCAAACCCGGTTCACCAAATGGTCGAAATGACTCAAACCGAAAAACAAAACAAAAACAAACCACATATCTGAATGCAATGTGAATGAGGGGACTTTTAGCCTAAGAAAAGCTCTCATTAATCCCAATTTTATAGACGATGAGATAGGGAAGCAGGAGTTACCAGAGGACAGCTAACTCTTGTTAGGGAAGATTCCATCAATGACTGAGGCATAACAACAGTGCAGGCTGTTAAGTGCACAAATATTTTCTTAGCACTCTGGCCCTCTCTATGGGATAAACACCACCACTTTCCTGGCCTTGGTCCGTCCCTGGAGCTCACAGCATAGCGTCACGGTACTTTCTCCCTCCTGACCACTAATGATTAATTATCATAAACCTATCAGCAAGTCATTAAGAGAGGGTACTGTTCAATCTTCCCTTCTGTGAGGTTTATCAACATCTATGTCCAATTTCTTCCAAATTCCTAGATAAAACAGTATGTATAGGTTTCAAAATTAAAGTTCACTACTGACTACCTGGTCCAGAAGAATGGAAACTGGATCCCCAGGTAACTGAGAAGGTTGGTTATTTTGGATGCTGACAATTAGGCTTGGTACATTAGGCTAAAACTTAAGAGGTAAAAAATTAAAATAATACATGTAACCAAATACATATTTATACTGTCATATTTGAATTTCAGTTTTACTTGGTTGAAACGTTGATATGTGATGAAATGGGTCAGAGTGGTCAACCAAAGGAATGAGAACCCGGTGAACCCTTGCTCTGGGTAATTGGCACCTGAAGAGCCCAGGGTACATGGAATTACGCAGAAACATGTGACAACATTGTGCCTGGTGATGCAGCTTGAACGCCAAGCAATTCCAGCAGAAGCAGCAACTGTGCATGACAGAAAGTCTCTGAACATACCCACGAGAGAAGCCCAGGACATGTTGTTAACCCTCGCCTTAAAAATACCGGAATCAGTTGAAAATGAAATAAGCAGAGGGTGCTCGTGATCAAGATACAGGAAGCTGTATTACCTGCCCCAAATCTGTAACACAGAGGTTGCACCTGGCTGTTGGTTGTTTTAGTTGGTGGTTTGTATGAATGAATGGATGGGGCATATGAGGAAGTGAAAAAAAATGGGATACAGAAATTAGTAATGCAAAATCCGTAGTCTGTAAAGACACAAATCATCTGCAGGGGAGACGCTTTAGACAGAACCTTCCAGGGAGAAATCTAAACAGTTCCACCAGGACAACAGACATCCAGGCAATGCCCGCCACCAAGCCCAGCTCTCCCCTGCCCAGATCCACTGTGGTGAGAAAGAACATAGTCCAGGTACTTAGTTAATTGCTTTCACATGCTCCATCCACTTTTGGAGAAATGTAAGCTCTTTAGAACATTGAAATGATGCTTTTCTATTTTTCTGAAGAAGAAAAACAAGGTGGTAATTTTGGAGGTGCTTACCATTGACAAATCACAAAGCATGGCAACTATCAATTTCCTTTGCATTATCATGTTTTGGACTTGACAAGATTGATGCAGCAAAATTTATACGAAGAAGAATGTAAGATAAAACTCAAGTCATTCAAGAAATACATATAGTATGTTTTCTCTTTAAATAAGAAATTTCCTCTTAAGTCAGCCTGTAAGTTCAAGGATGCTTTTGATTGATGGAGACTCGCATCCTCCTGAATTCTCAGGAAAATTGTTGTGACACATTTTAACATAAAGATTTTGTAAAAAGCTGCATTTCTCCTAAACTGGGCGGTGAAGCATGAATGCTTCATGTAATGTTTCTCTTTTCAAATAACCAAGTGCCACTTCTCAGCTGCTGAAAATAGCTATTTTATATATACATAAAATTTAGGAAATATACTACCCAGGATAGGAATTTCAGAATGTTTTAAATTAAGAAACACAAAATAAATACATAATTATATAAATTTTAAATTGAAATGTTATAAAGGAAATCTGCACGTATATAAAATAAATGATTCTAAGGAACAGGATCAGAAGTACCTATCACAACAGATTTTAAATAAACCAAAGTGAAAAAATATTCACACATATTCAACCGTGAGATGGTAGTATCTCCTTTCCCTGAGTCAGGGTTTACTAGAGTTTACTAAAAGAAATTTTAATTTTATCACCAATAAACAAGAGCGTGCACTCAGCCGTCTGTATACCTCCCCACCCCAAACCTTCAAGAGAAAAAGGCATCTTATTTCACCCAAAGGATGTGGGATAAAAGTGGCTTCACAGTATTGTAAATAGAAACATTTGATTTCTAGCCTCTCTACTGCAGATTTTTCCACCAGAAAGCCCATATGGCTCAACTTTTAATTACTTTGGCTAATGCTATATGTAGTAATTCTGTGGTGAATGCTTAAGTGTTTCATTTCTGGTTTCCATAGCAACATTACATCAGATTGCAGACAGCTGGCTCCACAGTTTTTAACCATAACAAATTGACCAAGCCAAGGCACCAAACTATAGCTGCTTTAAAGAGATAGTACACCATTTGGCTGCCAGGACTCTGAATGGGGAACCTTTGGGGCCATTTGGCTCGAGAAGGAGGGTGGAGCCTCCTTCCTCCCCAGCTTCTTTTGGAACAAGTGCATCCTTGACACATCTGCGATGTTCTAATGGGAAAGCCATGGAGCCAGCGTGGAGAACTTTTATAACACAGCTACATGCAGGATGATCAGAAAAGGGAAACAAAATTAATCACATCTGTAACTAGGAAGATTTGTATCCTGGAGCACAGTGAAAGCATCCCCTAACTGCTGAGAGGAAGCCTGTCACTGCTGCTGAAACATACTTCACTGGACCCTACGACAAACACTTCTCAAAACTATGATTGTGGAATAAATGCTTCCACAAAGCCACATGGCACAGGAGAAATCAATGTTCCGGAATAAAGGTTAAACCAGACTTGCTAGGAACTACTAGATCCTTCCAGGGACCACTTGAGACCATGCTGAGCACAGGATTATAAACCCTGCCCTTTCCAGACTCATTCGCTCAGCTTGCCTCCCCTGCTCCAAACCCGAAACACGCTGTCACAATTAACACCCAGGCTAAGTCAACTTATCTCCCCTAGTGCCTCATAACACCGTAAGATAAATAAGCATTTCTGAGAATAATTTTCAAATTGCAAATACACTTGCTTATAAGACACAACGGTTTCTTTTTAAACTAGCATACATCAGACATAGACCCTTCATCTTCCTAAGTGCATATTGTCTCGGCATTAAAGTTAAGAGAAGAAAACCCATCAGTTGTAAACTTATGAAAATAACAATGTACAGCGCTGTCTGAATTCAAGTCTGCCACACGAAAAGCCAGCACAGCTCACAAATGAGCTCCTATCCGTGCATGCTGTTTCTCTTCCATTCTCAAAATAATATTTACTATTCTCTTCCAAAAGCCATTCACGGCCATGGGGAGAAGACTGCAGGGCAAGAATGCTCCGGGTTACAGGCAGCAAAGTAAGCAGAGAAGGACAAATGGAGAGGGATTTAAGGAGAAAAGAAAGACACATCAGGGGAACAATCAAAAAGCTTTTTCTTGATGCAAAGAGAAAAAGTTTGCCTTTCTCATGAGAGGCATTCGGCGACTTACCGGCTTCGGCATTTAGCAGGCTTGTAAGGGGCAATTTCAAAAAGGTCCGGCACCCCCGCCCCCTCCCCACTTGGAGACCGGCTCCCTCTAGATCCTTTAAGTCTGTAATCTCAAAGTCAGGATTGGGTGCTCCTCGAACATGTTCTCTGCAGTTACATGATCAGGCAGCCTCCACCGTCACAGCCCAACATCCGAAGAAGAAGAAAGTTAAGACACTGGATTCAATTAGCCTCTCTGCCTGCTGCCCGATTCCCCAGTCGCTTGCTAACTGCATAAGTTGTAAGAAAGGCATAAGTCATCAGCTCTAAGCAAATCTCCTATTCACCACAAGGAAAAAAGGGAGTGTTGTGCATGGCCAACAATCCCTGTTTTCACTGAGGAAGGCTCTCTGACCTCCTGCTGGCCTCCAGTTCCTTAATTGCTGTCTATGGAATTCCAGAGAAAGAAAGAAAGAACGCGAGAATCTGAGCAAATCCAGGACAAGGACTAGCCCTTAAGAGTGACTGAACTTAAAAAAGGATCTTTTTTTTTTTTTTTTTTTGCAGATATTCTTCCAATCCTTTCCTGAAGGGAGTGGTCTCAATTGAAAATAAACACCTTCCAGGGGCTATTTTGGAAATTACTGAATTAAAACTTATGATTTTGGTTTTTTCCCAGAGCTGTCACTTTCTCTCTCCTCACTCCTTTTTCTATTTTAACCACAAGGAGTAAAATGTAGGCTGTTTCCCCGTCACTGAGGCTTCTAAAACTGTCTCCCCAAATTGCTTCGATGATGTTTCAGGGCAGCTGAGTTCTCTGGCATTCTGGAAGCATGAGCCTGGGGACTGTGTCACAAAATGACCGTTTAATTTTCTCAGGGGTCTCTGGGGAGCACCAGGCACATGCTGTAACTTACACAGAGCATCGTCTAAACAACACAGGACTGAAAACCCCATATAAAGTCTCCATGACGTGAGCTGCGAGTCTGTGTCTATCTTTCCAGGGCTGAATTCATTGAGTCGGTCAGTCATTTATTCCCAGTGCACAGTTCGAGCTAGCAGCCGCTCTCATTGTGTGGGACTTTATGTATTATGCATGGGCTCATCTCTTTGTGGGACACTGCAGAACACAATGAGTACTAATGACCACCTCTCCTTGGAAAACAGAAGGTTAGAAAGGGAGGGGGTCCAGAGGTTGCCTAAACTAAGAAAAAGAGAGGACACTGGAATCCACAGCTCCCGAGTGGAAGGTCACGGTTTACCTTGCAGAGATCCCAGGTTCTAGAGCAGACTGCCAGCACTCCCTCCCCCTCTCCTGGGTCTGGCCTGCCTGTCTTCCCTGGCTGGCTGGCCTCAGTCACTCTTTGGCAAGAATTACGTCAACCCTGTGCTCCCCCAAGTCTTCTGCCCCAGAACTGTCTCCTCCCATCTTTCATGGAACTTCCTCTTCTTCCTCCTGTTAGGGTTCGCCACAGCTTCCCTATATGGCCTATATACTTCCCTATACTGCCTTGGACCCCTAGAAATAAAAACTGCTTCTTCCACGTGCTCTTTGGTTTATGAACTCCCTTTCCCACAGCCAGCTCAGGGACCACATGTTCCGCAAACCAAACTGTGGCAGGGACTTTTCCAGTGCTGTGCTTCCAAAGGTGAGAAGGTACCAAATGCCCACCATTCCCAGGTACTGTGCTAAGGGCTTATATGCATGACCCCATTTCACAGACAGGATGGCAGGGGAGAATTGGGAAATTTGTGGGTTTGCCCCCCCACCTTACTCTATGTTGACAATGATTTTCTTCACCCAGAGTGACTTAAAATTGTCAGGAGAAATAAGAAAACGAGAATGCCCCAGTAAGAGTGGGGTCAAAGGAAGAGGATCAGTCCTGGGTATCCTGAGTCAGAACACCCCGGTTTCATTTCCAAATCTTCCAGCAAATCATGTTACTTCTAGGGGTCCAAGGATTCCTCCATGAGTGACTTAACATAATGATATTTACCCTACAGTGCTGTTGTTTTTAAAACTGTGTGCACAGAATCAACAGCTGGAGTTGGGTAGTGCTTATTACTTCTGCGGTCTTCTATTTTATTATTGACTAAAATTCAATAATAATCAGTGCTGATTTTTATTCTTACAAACTGCTCTTTTGGGTGTTGTGGAAAGAGCAAGGCAAGAACAGCCGTCCCACGTAAAAACTGGGGACGTGGTGATGTTTGAAGGTAGGGGGCACAGGCTGCTGAGATGACGAGAGGCCAGACCAGGATGAGGAGCCGGGACTTTGCAGCGAAACAGATGTGGGTTCTGATCCCCTTTGTGGCCCTTGGCAAGGGGGTAGCCTTGAACATGTTTCTCAACTTCTCTCCTTTCTAAAACAGGCCTTGAGAAGCTTCCTGGGCTCTTGGGGGGATGGAGGAGAGTGGCATAGGAAGCCTGGTGCCTGGTAGTCTTGGAAGCCCCAGGTCAACGTGAGACCCAGTGAGGCTCTGGAGTGGAGTGATCCAGACATTGAGAGGAGGGCGGAGGGAAGACACCTCTCTGACTTTCCCTCCAGTCCACTCCTCAGAGCCTCCTGAGAGAATGGGAAGGAGGGCTGACATAGCACACCCCTTTTCAATGTAACTGCTGCCGTCTCTTGGAGGACAATTCGGGTGTCCACAGAGCTACTCAAAGTTGGGCTCCACATGGAGACTCAACATGGACGTGTCTTTCTGAAGGCAAGAAGCTCTGAAGGGACAGTGACCAGGTCTCTTTCCACTTCTCTTATATTCATAGTGCCCAGCACAGTACCTGCCCATAAATATTTGTGTAATTTGGCGTGAGTGAAGAAATGGACTCCCCAGCCCTGAGTTCCCAGTCCTCATGGTGTGATAGGGTAAATTGGGAAATTTGAAAACTAGATGGGGCCAGGCCATCCTGGGAAACTTCCTTCCTGGGAGTGAAGAGAATTCATGAGGGAAGGGCACCACTACTTTTGTTCTCAGGGAGTAGACTTGAACTTAGCCAGCACACAGTAGGTTTTCCAGATACAGATGTGAGCATCTCACTTCATTAGCTGCTCAAAACAAGGTCCAGAGGGCTTGCTGCAGAATGTGCCTCAGAGGGCTCAGATCCCTTCCCTTAGCTCCAGTTTCTGTATGCTCCACCCCACTGCTCAGAGAGGATGTGGAGAGAGGCCCCTCAGAGCCCCGCTTCTCAGCCCCACACCTCCTCAGGGCATCTCAAGTGCCCCACGCTGTCTTGTGCTGGCCACCTCTGCACTGGCTGGCTCCTATTCTAGGGAGAGCTCTGCCCACCCATCTGGAAAGCCTCCTGGCCTCAGCTACCCAGCTGCAGTCAACCGAGGACTCTGCACACACAATACCACCACCATATGACCTGATCCCTCCCTGCGCTTCATTTTGAAGTCATTTTTATATCTCTATTTTAGGGGCATTTATTATAAATTTCTGGTTATACATGATACATATTTAATGTTAAAATTGGAAAATGCAGAAACACACAAAGGAGAAAGAGAAATGGCCTATCCTCTCCATATACTCAAAGAGAAAAGTTGGTAATATGTATTTTTTGTCCTCCCACTTCCCCAAACACATGCAGAGGAGAATTTTCTCTCTCTCCCTCCACCCTTATGCTTATGCTTTTGTACAAAAATGAAGACATTTGACCTTAAGCCTCCCCATCGTCCACAGGCACTACACCAGTGTCCCCAAGGGCTCTCTCAAATGAACACACAGACTTAAATTGAAACAGCACACCTGCCTGTAATAGTGCTCCCTCCCCAAGACCATCGATGAGCTGCAGGTTCCTCCAGAGAAGTCCAGAACTCTCTGTGGACACTGCTCAAACTGTTGCAAAACCCACTCTGTAAAATCACCATGCTTTGAGAATCTTCCCATGTCAACAAATAACAAACAAAAATACAATAATGAGGGGCTGGGGATGTGGCTCAAGCTAGCGCGCTCGCCTGGCATGCGTGCGGCCCGGGTTTGATCCTCAGCACCACATACCAACAAAGATGTTGTGTCCGCCGAGAACTAAAAAATAAATATTAAAAAAAAATTCTCTCTCTCTCTCTCTCTCTCTCCTCTCTCACTCTCTCTTTAAAAAAAAAGAAAAAATACAATAATGATTTAATAGTATTCCATCACAGAAGGATTTACTTAAATAGTGCTTGTCATTGGACATTTCCATGTTTCTAATCGTTCAACATTACAGGCAATGCCCAGCACACACTTTGGAGTAAAATATCTACCATGTGTAACACGTTCTTTTAAAACAAATAGTAGAATTGATGAGTAAAAAACATATCTTTAAGACTTTTGATACATATTAATGACTTGCTCTGAAGATGTATTATTTTAAAGTTTCACGAGCAATAAAAAAAAAAAGGGTATATTTCCTCACACCATGGCTAACACTGAGCATTGCCATATTCTTTCCTCTTAGCTTAATAAAAATAGCATCTGTGCTGGTGCTAAGTAGACCTTTTCCGATGGAAATGAACGAATGAGTGACGGAAGGAAGGAACTGATTCAAGGCATTCTAAAAGGCAGGGGATACAAATCTGTGAGCTGCCTCCCCAGGCTTTAGAAGGTGACAGTCGAGGAGTCGAGGGGTAGGGGGAGCTCCAAGACAAGCTCAGAAATGTGTGCACTGCAGGTCAACTGTGGTGCCTGCACACGAGAAACACAGACGCAGGGATTCAGGTGTGGGAGAACTCACCTTTGGCTGGGGACACTGAGGCATGCTTCTGTGAGTGGGAAGGCACTTGTCGCGGGTTTGGGGAATGTTTACATATTCCTAAATAAGCCTGAAAGTCCAGTGTTTGGATAGTCCTGAGGCCCCACTTCTTTGTGCCCCCTCTGACCTTAGATGCTTGCCTATTAGATAGACAAAGAAGAGTTCGACTTGTGCCGTGCCTTATAAACAGCATGTGACATCAATCAACGATGGCTTCCCTGCCCCTCCTCTTCTCCAAGCTGGATTTCATAATCTCTCCAACAAGCCTGATCTCCCTCCACGGTCCAAGAAATGATGCATTCAAGGTCCCTCCCTACCTTGGGGGTAGCATTACCGTCTCTCGCTGGTTAGGTTCAAAATTTTCCCAACAGTGAGGACTGAGCAGCGTCCAGTCACAGCAGGGGCCTCTGGTTATAGTCACTGAGTTAATGTGTCGTTCTTTGTGTTTACCAAAAAATTAGTCTCGCTGTGTTTAAAGAAGTCATATTCAGTTAAAAATGTGTAACTATATTAAATACAAAACACATTGTGGGTTTTTTTTTCGCCCTCTTTTATCACGAAGAAGTCAGAGAAGGAGACTCATGGGTTTAGTAAAAAATATTTTGCTCATTAGATGGTGACATCACTGCCTCTGAAACTGGGACATTTTTGTCAGCATATGGAAAAAAAAGGGGAGATTCCATTCTTCTCCCAGAGGTGCCATGTAACACTGAAATAATCTCTCCAGCAGTTTCAAAATTAACTAGTTGTCACCAGACTTGAAGAAAGAAGAAGAGGAGGAGGTGGAGGCAGGAGAGATGATAATTATAGGATACTTTTATTTGGAAAAAGTATGTGAGAATTTGAGGTAATATTACTATCCCCGAGGGGCAGAGACTTGTCAGCACTTAATTCACTTAAGAAACTTTAAAAAATTAATGAAGAACCCAAAGGAGCAGCAGATGGGTTTTTTTGTTTCACAACAAGCTCTATTCTATTTCTTAAACCTGTGAAATTTGAATTGCTCTTAATCTACCCCAAATGATGTACTACTTTCCCCCAAAAGGAGGAAGGAGAAAACAGAAGACGTCAAGAATCCTACTGTCAGGTCTAGAGCAACTCAGAAGGAGGGTGAACCCACCCGCCCCAAAATTTGCAAGTGGTCAGGGAGCCAAGGAAATGCCTTTCTGCTCCTGAGGGTTGGGGTGGGATGTTGGTGGAGGAAAGAGGGCTGAATTCCCTCCCATCTGTAAAATTTGGGGAGATTTTTCTGTGTGGAATTATGTCACCCTGCCCGTAGGTCAGGGAACTGGAACTGGCTGTCCATGTTAAATAGGCTATGCTAACAATGTGACGGTAGAAAGGGGTGCTGGGCAAGGTGTCCACAGCTCTGAGGAACCCTTTCTAGGACCAGAGTGGTAGACCAACACGTGTCTATGACATGAGGCACCCTGAAGGTTAGGGCAAAACCCCAAGCCCCTCATTGCCAAGTACCCTGGACTCTCCTGTGCCTGGAGGAGAGATGATTCACAGCGGTACTGCCAAGTAGGGCAATTACACATGCGTTGGAGGCTCCAGTTTCTGGGAGCTAATGAAGTGTTCATCCCCAGAGTGCTAAGTGTCCGTGGGGATTGGGTGGTGTTACAAAGTCACATTACTCTTATGGCATCTCAGACTGACTGACTCATGGATCAGGCATGATGACTTTTGGGACAGGGCTGCCAAACAACTTTGTCCAGGCAGATGACGATATAGAAATATAGAAAATCGACAGAGCCAAATGGTCATGGGGGAAGGTGTACACACCAAGGCCCTTCCTCCAACCCAAAACTCCCGCCACTAGGTTAGCAGTCATCTGGCAAAGCTGGAAGCAGATTGTCACCCCAGAGTCAAGACCTACAACCTTCCCATGGTCCTCCCTCTGTCTGCAGAATGAATAATAAACAAATCTACTCCAAGTTCCAAACTGAAGACATCTAGGCTGATTTCCTATTTTCGAAAAGGAGTCATAGAGAGGTGGGGGTACTGATTGTTGCATAATTGATAAAACTACCAGGTCACAATCTCTGCCAAACACTGAACCTTGGAGTGTCTTTCTCACAACAACTAGAAAAATGACCAACAGCCCTGTTCCTTCAAAACCAGTTACCAAAATCCAGCAAAACTATTCCACCAAGAGCAACCAAACAAAGGAAGGTACATGATCTAATGTATTAAAATTCAAGCAGTCCATGGTGAAGGTAAGAAAGAAATTCCTGAAGGTCCCCAGTTCTCCCAACCAGACTGGCAAATATCCAGAGAATTCTTTCATACAGGACCAAATCTGGAAGTAAAGAAAGTGCAGGGCCTCTTCATCATTTAAATGGCTAATGGGCAGCAATGAGTGGGGAGATTGAAAGTCAATGGCAAAGCCAATCCTGATTCAAAGGAACTCACTAGAACTAGAGTATGAAGGAAGGCAGGATGGCTCTGCCCTACCAATCACCCATGAACTAAATGGCTTGAACTTGGCTCAGCACCTTTAACAGTCTCAGGAGAGACAGACAGAGCACAGGTGTCCCGAGGAGACCATATTCTGCCATGTCCCTGGCCATTCATCAGACCACAGCAGCAACACACAGAGTAAAGCCCTCAACTATATCTTGGAAGAAGGGGAAATCTATTATCAGAGAGTATGGAAAAGGATCAAAATATGGCCACTGTTACATCAGCACAAATAGAAATGTGACCAGAGACAACCAAGAATGATCAAGGTAAAAAAAAAAACACATGACAACTATTTAAATGAATTATTGGGGGCAGGGAGATGGGGGCAGGGAGAAAGAGAAAGCATAGGAAAAAAAAATCTGATATTTGATCTCATATCTCTACCAGGAACAGATAAAAGGAAGGCAAAGAAATTCCTAATTGTTTCACTCTATAAAATAATTTAATAAGAACATGAATGCAATTCAATGAGTCTGCAAGACAAGATATAAAACATGAATGAATTAAAAAGTTACAGACATGGGCTGGGGTTGTTGCTCAGTGGGTACAGCACTTGCTTAGCCTTTGTGAGGCACTGCGTTCGATTCTCAGCACCATATCTAAATAAATAAATAAATAAAGATCCATCAGTAACTAATAAAAATATTTTTAAAAGGCATAGAAATAAGGAAATAGAAGACCAAAACAATTCAATATAGAACAAATTCCTAAATAAGAATGAACAAAGAATGGAAAGTATCTCCTGGAAGCCAAAACATGAACAAAGGGAAAAGTTTCATGATACTTAAATCAATCTTCTCACAAGACCCAAGATTTAAACTTACCCAGTTCCTCCCTAGATCTTGGATTTGCTGCTCCCTTCACAGACATGCATTCCTCTTCTATCCCCTGGAGAATTTGCATTTTGTCACCTTCCCTGGGGAGGCCTCCTAGATGCTCAGTGGACTTCCTGTGTGCACCTGCACACCAGGTGGGCATAGCCCAATTAAGTCCACAATCATGCCATCCATTTGTCTGTATTCTCTTTTCAAGCACAACTCTGTGCACAGGAACTAGCACATGTAGGAACTCAATAAATGTCTGCCTAATGAGTGAATAAAAGAATGCTTGAGATGGCATTCTTTCACCTACTCCCTGGGCCAAGAAGTGATTTACATTCTTTTAGGAAATTATGATGCAATGTTATTAGCATAGTACTACCAATAGTACAGGGAATACCGGACTGTCAGAGGGGATGTGGTGTGGTTAAAAAAAAAAAAAAGGAAGAGAAACATGAGCAAAGAATAAAATAGGGAATATAGAGAATAGAAGAAAAAGGGATGTTTTATAGGAATTATTCTGTTGAATTATAATTCAGTTAAGACGTTGCTTTCCAAAGGAGTGCCACTGTCTAATGACTGACTGTCGTTCTAAGAGCTTTGACACAAGAGGTATCTGTGGTGACGAAATCCAAATGGACTCTATAAACAGGTGATGGACAGCCTATAATCTCAATGGGCTGGTTTAGGACCCAGCTCATGGGATCAGGCTTATTGGATGCTCAGTCTGGATCCTCTCCATGTGCCACGAGAAGGCCTGGTATCTCTCCATCCCATCCTGAAAGTACGGCTTGGCACTAGAGCATATGAATTAATGACAAATAGACATGTGACAAATTGATAACAAAGAACAAATGTTGGAAATCCTCTCTTATCCTCAAACTCCCTGAGGTTGCTCCCATAAGCAAAATAAGAAACTGTTATTGCAAATTGAAATGCCAATTCCTAACCCAAATCAGACTGTATCTATACTTAGATATAATAGGCTAACAGGGGGAAAGTGGTACGTAGATCTTATTTAATAGTCATGTATCAGGTTGGACAAATCAAAGTGATATTTTTATAGTCAAAAGCTATATATCTCTACAATTTCATGGGGCTCAACTTTATTAAAAAACAAAAACAAACAAACAAAAAACAGGGGCTGGGGTTGTAGCTCAGCAGTAGAGTACTTGCCCAGCATGTGCGAGACCCTGGGTTTGATCCTCAGCACCACATAAAAATAAATAAACAAAATAAAGGTATTGTGTCCAACTACAACTAAAAAATAAATGTTTTTTTTTTAAAAAACCCAACAGACCAAACCAAATCCAAAAGTTATATGAGGTTAAAAATTTTATAATAGATACCTTCAGATTATATAGTACCTGCATATGTTGTTAATATTTAATTTGATTCATGTAACCCTTGATATGTTGAGGAGGGTCTGCAGGCACCACCCTCAACCTCCTGTATCTGCACAAATTGGGTGAAAACAAAGATGTAGCCAGTTAGTTTGCAAAGAGCCAAACTTCTAGTTATTTCTGCACCTGTGCTGAGAGTGGTGAGAGTATCCTCCTTGTATACAAGCCACACCTACACACTTAAAAGAAATTACCATCAACACTGAAAAACCCCAGATAATTTCAGTACCATTCACCCCTCACAAAGTCTACGCAAGGCCAAACACGCTTACTTGATCATACTGAGCCAGCCCTAGACCTACTCACATCAAAGTGAGTTATCTTGTGAAACAGAAAACAAACTGCTTATGGACTCCATAAAAGTATAACTAAGTAATCAAGCACTTTTTCTCAAAAGACTTGTTCTGACCAAGCTATCTACTAATACGTAAACTTAATGGCATGTACAAAAATAGCACTTTTAGGAGAACTCAAGAATTTCAAGAATTACAGCTACTAGGAAGGTCAGAAGATGTTCATACAGAGTAAAAGAAGCTAAGATCCACTGGGGATTTGCACTCTGGGCCATTAATCCTTGCAATACCCCAAAGGGATGATAGGATGGACCTGTCTTCTAGGTAAGGAAACTGCAGCACAAAGATGAGTGACCTGCCACAGAGACAGAGCTAACAGGTGGGAGGGAGGGTGGGCTCTGGGCCCAGGTCTGACTCACATCTGAGCGTAAAGGGCCTCTCAACTGCCCACACTGGGCAAACGCCTGATTTCCAGAGGTTGGTTACAAGCAAATGCCTCCTTCTCGTCTAACTTTGTTTCAACATGGTAATCTTAAGGGACTAATCAAATACATGCCTCAAACTTTGGACCCTGTCCCAGGGAGAAGGCTGGGAATGGGAGAGGGCAGTAGGGAATAAACCATAGGAAGTCACCAAGCAACGGCTCAGTCAGCTTAGATCCAGTTGGAACATATTTCTTATTTCTCAAAAGACCTCACTGTGTATGTTTTTCAAATGGATTGATTTTGCCTATTAATCTTACCCTAAACTGTATACCTAGGGAATGATTACTTTTACCCTTTTAATAAGAATTTTAATATGTCCCCACTTCACTATCATTTTAGTTTCAAAATTACCATTTTATGAAAATACTAGGTAATATTTCTTTTTTGTATATTCCCACCCAAACATATAAAGTGGAAATTCACAGAAATTGCTCATAAAAATCAGAATAGCCATCTGCAGACTTTAAGTCTGCATTAAAAGAGCAGAATCAATAAAAATTACTCTAAATATAGTTATACTTAGAAATATTTAGAAAAGGATTAATTATTCTGGCACAACATAATACAGAGTGGTATGAAGAACTGCTGAGCTGGGGATGCAGCTCAGTGGTCAAGCACTTGCCTAGTATGGGCCAGCCCTAGGTCTATCCCCAACGCTGAAAAGAATTGTTGATACCTGTTCCAAGAACTCAGAGCATAAACGCCCTCTGACAACTATTGCTAGGCTTCATTTCTACTTTCTCCTGTTCATATTATAAGTGAACTGAGTAGACTCACTTTTTTTTTTAAATAGTTTGCTGAGTTGCTGAGGCTGGCTTTGAACCTGCAATCCTCCTGCCTCAGCCGCCTGAGCTACTGGGATTATAGGCATGTGCTACTTCACTCAGCTGAGTAAACTTACCTTTTGAGTGAAAAATAAAATAGCAAAGCACATGTCCAGCCATCTCATGTTTAAGTCTAGCACCATTAAAACTTCAATGAGTAGAGTGATTTTCTATCCATAAATTTAAAAAATTGCCAATTAGAATTCTTTTAGGCTGAAACCCTCACACTGAGATCTATGAAAGAATTCCCTAGAAAAGAAATACAAAGGAAAAGGTAAACACGGAGCAAAGAAAATAACTTATTCAGAAATGTAAGTTGTTTCTACACTTGAAATCTATCCTCTTTTAATTTTCCTTACCATAAAACACAATGATGTGGGAGAAGATGGTAGAAACAAGGTCAACTATTTTCGTGGCAAAACAGTTCCTACATATATCACCAACTCCAGGACTGTGGCATACATGTATCTTCATATCATTTATGAATTGAACAAATTATGCTGCTACATCATGAAAATCTGGAAATCCTACTTTTTTTTTTTTTTTTACTTGTCAGGAATATTTCTAGATGAGAGATTTTGTTAATACATCACATGCTGGCATACAAAGTCTTCCTTCAGGTCATACAGGGTGATATCAGTGACAGTGGTTTATATTTTATTTGAACACCTTTAAATAATAAAAATAAAACTGGCTGGGCACAGTGGCACATACCTGCAATCCCAGCTACTTGGAAGGCTGAGGCAGGAGGATCACAAATTCAAGGCCAGCCTGGGCAACTAGGTGTGATACTGTCTCAAAATAAAAATTAAAAAGGGCTAGGGATGTAGCACAGTGGTAAAACACCCCTGGGTCCAAGCCCAGTACCAGTAGATAGACAGACAGATAGATATATAGATAGGCAGACAGACAGACAAAAGGGCAAAAAAAAAAAAATCCCAATAATGTTTAACCTATATGTATACGTATTTTCTAAGAATTCCTCTGGCTTTAAAAAATATATTCAAAAAAAACACATCAAGAATAGTCCATATTTTTAAAAAAATCATGTTCAGCCCAGAATAATATACTCTAAAAAGAGCACCATGGGTCTACACTTTGAAGGGTGCTATTACCTGCTCCCCAAAGGAGTCAAAATGCAAGCTGCTTAGGGGCCCCAGAAGCATGTGCTCTAATCTCTCACCACAGTCCATAAAAAATGATTACAGTGTTAGCCTTTTCTTCTGCCATAATAGAAACTAAGCCATTCACTGCAAGAACCACAAAAAAAAAAAAAAAAAAAAGGAACTATGAGGGATGACCTGGTTTTAGCACATACTAGAATTGTTAATGATGTTCTAGAAAGTTCTAGTTTAAACTAATGCTGTAGTAACCACTCCTTCTAAAACATTATATCTGAATCAGCTGGCTTATTTAAGACACTGTCTCTTATTGATGCAGGTGAAATAACTTTGGAAAAATTATGTAAAAGGCTGAGGTTGGAGGTGTTCATTGGTAGAGCAGATGCCTAGCATGCGCAAGGCTTGGGGGAGGGGAAAGAAGGAGGAGGGGGAGAAGAGGAGGAAGGGGAAGGGGGAGGGGGAGAAGAGAAGGAAGGGGAAGGGGGAGGGGGAGAAGAGGAGGAAGAGGAAGGAGGAGGGGGAGAAGAGGAGGAAGGGGAAGGGGGAGGGGAAGAGGAGGAAGGGGAAGAGGGAGAGGGAGAAGAGGAGGAAGAGGAGGAAGAACAAGAGGAAAGGGAAGGAGAAGGAGAAGAAGACAATGACAACTGAGTAAACCTCGATGCTGAAGAGGGACAAGGTCATGGGTTCCAACTTTAGAAAGTGCCCAAAAGCTTTAACAGATGCTCACAGAAACATCTTAGAACAGGGGAGATATTTTAGTTGAGACCTTCACAGTCCTCAATCAAGGAAACACTTAAAATAGCCTTTTGTAAAAAGTAAAAGAAGTGGCCACGTGGCATTCTGTCTCTCTGCTACCCCAAACTTTCAACACAGTTCAACCACGTGGCTCTCACGCACCTCACACCAGGTTAGTGGCAATAATTACAGGCTACGGAGATGCACGTGGATGGAAGGCATTAGACTGGCACCACAGTTAACCTCCTACATTTTGCTGCTCGGATGTTTCCCAGTTCTACATCTCCCCAAATGCAAAATGACTGCTTCTGAAATGATGTCCGGCTTTCCACGATAACTCACTTCACAAACACACTTCATCACAGCGAATTCACACCAGCAAAGAGCTCTAGCTCCAGGAACACCACGCCGATGTTTAGGTGAACATGTTTTCTATGAAGTGAAGCAAATGAACGAGGAGAACCAAATACGTGTTTACAACAGATTATTAAGAGCTCTCGTACTTTGTTGTCATAATATATTTTTGATACATTATATGTTTTAAAAATAATTTAAATATCATCATAATCAAATGCTTGCAGTTTGGCATTTTTTGGAACGATCTTTTAGTGTGAGCATTTTCAATGATATTCAAGCATCAGGTACAGATCACCAACTCTTACCGACCAGCTTTGCAAAAGCATAAAAACCAATGATTTAGTAAGATTTACACCTTGAGTAAAAAATACTACACAACCTAGTAAAGCAGAGAGCATGATTTTTTTAAATGTTCTCTTAGCAAGAAGTTCAACGGAACCACCAGGCACCAAGTTGATAGATAGCATAAAGCAACAGCTCGTATAACCTTTCCTCTGGCAAAAGACAAATGAACATAAAATTACTAAAATAAATTAAAAGGAAAACATTAAACGTTAAATGTTTAACAAGGAATAAAGTGAAGGTCTCCACCAAAACCCCTGTTTAAAATTCTAGCACTCCCAACAGAAGTTTATTATTAATGAGAAGCAGCGCAGAACAGATTCTCTTTTGGCAAACAGAAAGCTATTTTTCACTTCCCCTGGTAACTATCTTTAGTACTTAACACTCTTGGAAAGTAGGAATGTGCATATGGATTTATTGTGAGGCAACACGCAATTATCTAATGCCAGTTGTGGGGGTGGGGGAGCCTATGAAATCAGCACAAATGAAGTCCTAAGGCATGTCAGACATCAATATAGGCATTGAGGCTTGGTGACAAAGGCCTTATGATCCCCGAAGCTTTCATGGCCAGGGCATTCCCAATGAGAGCCAATGGGCTATTTACATCTCAGTATAGAAAGGAATCGATAGAAAGCTGAAAATTGCCTAATTCATGGTGGCTGAAGGAGGACACAGTGGGAATTATCTGAAATTAACTGCTTTGCCATGGAGACAAATCCAGAATAGTGAGAGGGAATATTCTGGTGGGGATGGGGAGTGTTCAAGCTGAGTCACCATAAAAACACAGTAAAGGCTAAAGTCAGGCAAGAGCAGCAAGAGTCAGATGCATTAGGTTTGCAATCAAGTTCAAGCAAACCTCAGTGACAGGGGAGGCTGACTATAGTTCTAACAGCAAGACTCAATGGGTGTGTCTGCAGGAAGTCAAGGAGCCAAAGGCACGAGGTAAAGAATACTGCTTCAGAAAATTCTCTCCATAACACAGAGCCTCTCATCAGCCACATTCTCAGCTCTAAGAAAGAACATTCTTTTTTTTTTTTTTTTTTTTGATACCAGAGATTGAACAGGGATTCTTACCCACTGGGCCACATGTCCAACCATTTTTAATATTTTTATCTAGAGACAGGGTCTCACTGAGTTGTTTAGGGCTTCACTAAATTGCAGAGGCTGGCATTGAATTTGCAATCCTCCTGCCTCAGTCTTCCAAGCCACTGGGATTACAGGCGTGCACCACCGTTCTCAGCAAGAAAGGTCACTCTAGTGGAAGTTCGTACCCTTAGGGAGGGAGCACAGGATTATTTCTGGCCCTTCATCCACGACAACAGGCTGAGTTTATTTTCCAGCCATCTACAGAGAGACAGTTTGGTAAGAAGTTAATAATGGAAATGTGGACGTGGCATGTCAAACGAGTGTGCACATGTGGGGGTGATTTTAGGCTCTGCACTAATGGGCAGGCTTTGTCAGGGCAAGACTGCCTCTTTCTCCTTCACCTTTGTACCCAAACATCTAGCGATATGACTGCTACATGGGAAGGGTTCCATAAATGTCTCCCAAATGAATGAACACAGAAATGCTCAAGAGAATAAAATGCTCAACCCTTAAGAAGAACCAATTTCATTCTGTGAATTTATAGCTAAGTGATGGCTATGATTAACCCCTTGAAAGGGGTCCAAGAAACCAGAATATAATAATTCTTCCTTGGTGGCTTGTACAAAATTCTTACAGCATTCAACATACATTTACTTTTTCCTAAATGAGACAGGCTTCTCTCCTTGCAGGCTAAGTGTATGAGATTTTACTACAGTTCTCTTCTGTGTAGAAAAAGTCTTCTAACTTCCCTGACTCAGATGTGTTAAATCAGTAGAGTATAAGTGGGTCTGATACTAAAGAACCCACTTTGGACAAATGAGTCTTGTGTTTTCTTGCCTGAGACGGGTTTGAATCACACCCATCCTTAGTTACTGTATTTATTCTTCAAGATTCTTTAGGTTCGTGATTTAAATTATGTTAGTCTTTAGGACTTGGGATAAAAGGCACAATGAAAGCCATGGACATGGTTCTTTTGATGACCTCATGGTCCCAGGACATAGGGCTGGCTGGCCTATGACACATTTATTATTATAAATGGTAACATCTCATTCTCTTTCACACAAAAGCTAACTGGGCAGGGCTTTCAATCTCATAATCCTTTAGCTGCAGTGGCAATCCGGTGCTTGTTTCAAGAAATCAGGGACAAGAAGGTAATGAGAGGGTTCTATTTACTCCTGATAAACCACCATTTGTTGCTTAGATGCAAATAAAGGTAAAGATTCAATCTGTAGTTGCAAAACATAAAACATGCTCTTAAGGCAGCCAGGAAGCATGAGTGTTCAAATACAACTGTGTTTATTAAACATTTCAATGTGAGCTGGACACTGGGCTAGGTACTCAGTGGAGAGACAAAGAACACAAAATGCTTGTCTTGTTCACAGAGCTTGTGATTTCCCAGAAGCCAGGAAACGTACAATGATTTCTGATACTCTAGAATAACGATTTAGGGTTGATGTATAAATCTACCTTAATAAAAGCACAGAACAGGAAGCAATGAATACACTTGAGAAGGCCAAGGAAAGTTAAAGCTGGAACTGAGAGTTGGACTCCACCTTGAAGGATGCAGGGATTTCCACCAGGAAAATTTGGAAGATATGTTTTAGGTAGCAGAAACTGCAGAGAGGTACAAAAGCACAAATAAAGTTGGTTCAGTTATGCATGCAGGGTCCAATGTGGCTGGAAGAGAGGGTGCTGGGTGTGGGTATGAAGGATGAGATCAGAGAAAATGATTAAAGCCAGATCACACAGGGCTTTGAGTGGGCCAAAAAGTTTGGAATTCATCTTACAGAAATGGAAAACCTTTGGGCTTTTTCAAAACACATGATTGCAAGAAAAGAGGTAGGCTTTAGAGAGATGTTTATCTATATGGGGCATGGACAAGAGGCTGTGGACCCAGAGGTAGAGTTGCTTCCAGATTTTGAGGAAGATATAAGCTAACAAGCAAAACAAAACATGTACATTCCTTTCCCAAACAGTTTGATCATGGCACCATGAAATGTCTACTTGAAATTCTGGAGTTTCAATTCCTATAATCCCTTGAAACCCGTACTTTAAAAAGCACTGCTTTGGTCACATTAAAAACAGCACAGATAACAAAATTCATTGAAAGTGAAAGGAAGCAGTCAGATTATGTCTTTTTGAAAATGATATAATCTTATGTGTAGAAAATCCTAAGACATACAAACACACACACCATTTAAAAGAAGAAAATATATATATACTCTCAGGAATAAACTTAACCAAAGAGGCAAGAATTAGACACTGAAAACTGCAAACATTGCTGAAAGAAATTTTAAAAGACCTAAATAAATGGAAAGATAGATTTATAGATCAAAGAACTTTATATTTTTCATATAACAATACATTCTTTTCCTATAGATTCAATACAGTTTTTTATTAAAATATCAAGGACACATTTTTCAGAAATAGAAAAATCCATCCTAAAATTCATATGGAATCTCAAGGGACCCCAAATAGCTAAAACAATCTTTAAAAGAAAAATAAAATTAGAGATCTCATGCTTCTCAATTTCAAAACTGAACATAACACTGTGGTAATCAAAATAGTATGGTACTAGCAAAGTACAGATATCTAGACCAATAGAATAAAATAGCCAGAAACAAACTCTCACATGTATAGTCAACTAATTCTCAGTAAGTGTAAAGACCATTCACTGGGGAAAGGATGGCCTTTCCAACAAATGATTCTGGAAAAACTGGATATCCACAAGCAACAGAATGAAGCTGGACCCATATATTATACTATATACAAACATTTAAAATGGGTGAAAGATCTCAACTTTATAGCTAACAGCTATAAACAATTAGAAGCTGGGTACTGTGGTGCATGCCTGCAATCCCAGCAATTTGGGAGGCTGAAGCAGAAGAATCACAAGTTCAAGGCCAGCCTCAGAAATTCTGAATACTCTGTCTCAAAAAAATAATAAGGGCTGGGGAAGTAGCTCAGTGGTAAAGCATCCCAGGGTTTAATCCCCAGTACCAAGAAAAGAAAACTCAAGATATCTTTTTCACATTGGTTTTAGCAATGATTCTGGGTTCTGACATCAAAAACAATGCAACACAAGAAAAAATGATATTGGATTTCATAATTAAAACTTTTGTACATCAAAGTAAAAAGGCAACTCACAGAATGGGAGAAAATATTGATAAAACATAATATGGTAGGGGATTAATATCTAGGATATATAAAGAGCTCCTACAACCCAACAACAATAACAACACAATTTGAGAATAGGCAAAGGACTTGAACAGAAATATATCCAAACATATACAAACAGCCAGTAAAACTTGAAAAGATGTTTAACATCCTCAGTCATTAAGGAAATGCAAATAAAAACCACAAATAAGGTAACATTTCATAACCATTAGGATGACTATTATCAAAACAAGAGAAAAAAATTTTTTTTAAAACGTGAGTGAAGAATGCTGAGAGAATTTGGAGCTGCAGCAAACTAGGTGCATTACTGGGCAGGAATGGAAGATAGAGCAGCTACTATAGGAAAAAAGTATAGTGGTTCCTCAAAATAAATTAAACATAACTAGGTGTAGTGGCACACACCTATAAACCCAGCTACTGTGGAGGCTAAGTTTGAGGTAGCCTGGGCAATGGAGTGAGAACCTATCTCAAAATAAAAAACAAAAAGGGGTGGGGATGTACCTCAGCAGTTAAGCATCCTGGGTTCAATCCCAACTACCACAAAAAAGAAAGAAAAATAAATAAATAGAATTACCATGTATTCTAGAAAGTTTTACCCTAACCATGACCCAGAAGAATTAAAAGCAGGGACTCAATTAGATACTTGGACACAGCAGCATTGTTTACAATAGCTAAAGGGTGGAAACAACCCAAGTGTCCATCAATGGATGAATGGATAAACAAAATGGTATATAAATACAGTGGTATATTATACATCCCTAAAAAAGGCATAAAATGAGAAACATGCTACAATGTGGATGAACCTTGAAAAAAAAATTATTGTGGCTTAAAGTAACCATACACATGTGGACAAATACATGATCCTGCCTCCATGAGGTGCTTAGAGTAGTAAAATTCACAGAGACAGAAAGTACAATGGTGTTGTCAGGGGCCATGTGCAGGGGAGAATGAGTAGCCATTATTTAATGGGTGCAGAGTTTCTGTTGGAATGATGAACCACTAGAAGTGGATTGTGGCACTGGTTGCATAGCATTGTGAACGCACTTAATGAAATTGAATTGCACATTCGGAGATGATTAATATGGTAGAATTTTTGTTATGTGCACTTACCACAAACAAACAAGCAAAAACCCCAGCACAAATAGCATGACTCTGACTATCCAGGAGTCTCTATTACTGAGAAAAGAAGAGAGGCCTTTTCTCAGACTCGGGGGAGAGCTGGGAGTTAAAGAAAGCACCACCAAGACAGAAACGGCACAGGTCATCCCTGGGCAGCAGAGCAGGTCAAGAGGCTCAGAGACAACAAACTCACGTTGCAGGTGGAGGACCCATCAAACGTCGGGTAGGAGCCGTCTGGCCAGTCGGTGGGGTCCAAGGACGCTGACTGCCGGTGCTGGGCCTCGTACTCCTTGAGCTGCAGCAAAAAGAAATGGAAGATTGAAATGGAAATCATGGCTGCATGCAGGCTGTGACATGGCAGCAAGATCCCTTTGGGGACCTTCTGCATGCCAGTGTTGGTGACCAAGTGCCAGTCCAAGACAAGTCTTCCAAGAAATCAATTTCCTCCCTAAAGACCTAATAAGAGCATGCTACAGGGACACTGCTACATCGATGTTCATAGCAGCACAATTCACGATAGCAAGATTGTGGAACCAACCTAGATGCCCTTCAATAGATGAATGGATAAAAAAAATGTGGCATTTATACACAATGGAGTATTACTCTGCTTTTAAAAATGACAAAATCATAGAATTTGGAGGGAAATGGATGGCATTAGAGCAGATTATGCTAAGTGAAGCTAGCCAATCCTTAAAAAACAAATGCCAAATGACTGCTTTGATATAAGGGGAGTAACCAAGGACAGGGTAGGGACGAAGAGCTTGAGAAGAAGATTAACATTAAACAGGGATGAGAGGTGGGAGGGAAAGGGAGTGAGAAGGGAAATCGCATGGAAATGGAAGGTGATCCTCAGGGTTATGCAAAATTACATATAAGAGGAAAGGAGGGATAAGAGAAAAATAATATAAGTGGAAGAAATTATTTACAGTAGAGGGGGTAGAGAGAAAAGGGGAAGGGAGGGGAGGGGAGGGGAAGGGGGATAGTAGAGAATAGGATAGACAGCAGAATACATCAGACACTAGAATGGCAATATGTAAATCAATGGAAGTGTAACTGATGTGATAAAGCAATCTGTATACGGGGTAAAAATGGGAGTTCATAACCCACTTGAATCAAACTGTGAAATATGATATATTAAGAACTATGTAATGTTTTGAACGACCAACAATAAAAAAAAAAAAAAAAAAAAAAAGACAAGTCTTCCAGAATCAGAGGAAGATGAACACCCTGCCCTGCGGGTTTCATCAAAATCAAACAAACGACACAAGGGGTTCTTTGTATCCTGACTTCCACAGAGAACCTTGATTTCCCCTCCAACATCCAAACACATCTTTCCTTGATGCAAATTAAGTTTGAAAACAGAAACTGTCTGTCGTGTGGCCTCTGACACACCTCCAACATGTATAAGTTAAAAGCACTCTCTTTTCAGGAGACAATGGGCGAGGCTGCAGACATCTCAGGGACATGGGGCGCTCAAACTGACTGACTTAAAACTCATTTGCATTTCTTGTTCAAAAGAGCAAGTGACTAGTTCAATGTCACTACCTAACAAATGTTATGGAGTTTACAGAGGCCCTTGAGCAGATGGGGAGGAAAATGACCAGACAACTGGAATATCTTCAGAGATATTTAAAGCTTCCGATTACAAACTAAGTTCCTGGTTTTTGAAACACAGAAAGACAAGTGTCAGGTGTGGTGGTGCACACCTGTAATCCAAGGGGCTTGGGAGGCTGAGGCAGAAGGTCTGCAAGTTCAAAGCCAGCCCCAGCAACTTAGTCAGGCCCTAAGCAACTTAGTGAGACCCTGACTCTAAAACAAAATACAAAAAAAGGGCTGGGGATGTAGCTCCTGGGTTCAATCCCCAGCACCAAAACAAAAACAAAAACAAAAACAAAAAAACCACAGAGACAAGTGAAATGCTTTAGGAAAAGGAGAAAATTTGACAGCAAAATCAGATGAAGGATCTTTGAGAATGGCCTATGTGGGAAGTTCTAGGTATGTTTTCATAAAACAGAAACTGAACTCTGCTACTTAGCACAATTCGGTTGTCACTGCATTAATATTCTATTATAAAGCCATTTTTAGACATGAATTTAAGACATTGATCAAATCGCATTCCATGAACCAAGCAAATTAGAAACAGAAATAGCCTGATGGGAAACCCATGTGGCAGTGACAGGGCCCATCCCAACCTCTAGAGCTCTGGGGCGTGGCAAAGCTACCACACTGACCCTCCTTCCTCTAGGAGGAGGCAACTTTTCCAAATGTTATTTTTGCCTCAGAAATTCCTCCTGGACATCTGTGGGAGGAGTCGGGCATTACTGATTATTGGGCAAGAGGCTGGATGCAGACACTAAATGCCAGCTGGGAAGCTGGGAGCCCAGGGCAGTCACTGAACCCCTCCACGTTCCCCCACCGTGCTAGAATGTTCTTCTCATGTGGATGCATCGTTTTTGAGATGCTACATCCTCCTTGAATACTCGAGAAGAGCTGCCAGTTGGCAAATGGGATCATTATGGGATTATCAGGTTTTCTTTCCATCTTCATGCTACACCTTAGCCTCAACCTACCAGGAGCAGCCAAATAAGTTTCATTGTAATGAAAAATGATACAGATTCCTAACTGGCAATCATCAATAAACTTAGTTGTTTTTTTTTAATCTAAGGACTTTATTTTGTACTTTTACACAAACGTGGCCTTGAGGAACCAAAACACTTGCTTATCAGATGGATAAATGTATAATGTTTAGGACTCAGATCACATTTCACAAGTAGTCTTTAGTATCAGGATTTCTATTTTTAAGGAAATAACAACCATCACATCACCGCCAAAGGTCACTCTCACTCTCCTTTAGACTGATTTCCAGTTAAATTTTCAAAAAATGTATTTTTCTATAGCATACTCCATTGTTGCTGAGTATCATTATGCCAAAACAATTCACAGTATTCTGTTTTATCCAAGGCTTTAAATGCAAATTTATTCCCTACTCTCCTGTCTTCGTACCTCTACACACACACACACATACACACACACACACACACACACACACCCAGGTAAATGAATAACCTATAACTTCCAAGAACCTCATTGGGCTTCCTCTGCTTTGCACAGCCAGTAAAAGATCTGAATACCCTGAACTTACTTGCCAAGAACCACGTATGCCCTTGAGATTAGTACCTGGAAACTGTATTATTCAGAACCGGCCGATTACATTGAGCCCCCTAAACTTTTTTTTAAACTAGTGAGCTTGACTTTTTTAAAACACATATAGTAAATACTCATCACAAAACTACTAGAAAATGTTTAAAATGCCATTAGATTGGATGGGAATGTACAGTTAATAAAATATAAAAAATCATAAATTAAGTTGGCTATCTTTATAAATTAGGCGTTGAAAAAGAGTGCAATGAGTGTAATTTAGTGAACTTCATTCTCTTCAAATGCTTTTGTGGCTTACCATGTTGTTTCACATATTAGTACCTTGTAATCTTTTTCACCTCGATCTTCATTTGTATTGGGTAACTGGGTTTCCAGGGGTGTGAATGGCGGCTGTATAATTTAGAGTGGGAAAACAAGCCATCCGTGAGATCAAATTCATATAAATGAAGCCTGGTGGACCCAACTATCTCAATTTGTACACAGGCAAAAAACTGTCCCGATACAATGACATCCAGCTCCAGTGGCGCATAGGAAACTCCTCTGGTGATGGATGTTGTGTCATTATCAATCAGGGTTCACATCCAGAAGTTCTACCCATGAGTCTTTGCAACTTTGATTGATAGTGGAAGGCATAGCCTACCTGACATCCTGGAGCAATGATACACCCTGACACAGCCTGAGGAGTTTGGGCCATTCTCATCATGGTCATAATAGGAGGTCTATCTTAGCTTTTCCTGTATATAGTGATCAAGTAAATTTAGATCCTCAAACTGGCCACAAGCTGAAGGATGCAGGTCCTCTCTGCTTACTGTTTTCTGTTCCTGATCGCATTTACTTGAAGTGTTTTGTCTCTAGCTAAAATGAATCCCATCGAGGGCCCAGTAATGGAGATGCATGCTGCCCCGAGAAGAGCAATCAAAAAAGCATTCCTGCCACTTCATCATCTGTCAGAGGGCACCCAGCCCTGTATGGAGAAGCTAGTAAAGTGTGAAGAATGCAACTGTTTCTTTTTCCTGACTGTCTGCTTTCCTGGATTGCCTCATAGCAATATTCTTAAAGTCTTGATGAGTACGGAGGCTGCATTTGAAACTAGGCAAAGATGCCCACCTGGAAGCAGCCAGGTTGCATGACTGAAAGCTACATGCAAACCTGCACACAAGACCACTTTCTCATTCAGTTCATCTCTGATGTAAACAAGGCTAGCTGCTAAAATTACAAGCTCAGGAAGCTTGAAGCAATTTTTTTCCACTTCTTCCCCAAGTTTGAAAGTATTCCTTGGTTTCTTTGTCAACTAGTGAAATATGCTATATAAGTTGGATGAGAGTAAGGTCACTTGTTAACATTTTTCCCTTGCTCCATGAAAACTAGATTAGATACATCACATGCAACTTCCTTCTCAAACACAGGTGCTGTGGGATGTCTGTGGACATCTTCTGCATTCTCACCTTCAGTTTTACTATTAAGAAGCAGTGTGGGGCATCACTACTCAGAGGACAGGTAAACATTGTATCTGTGAAACTAAATACAGGTTCACTCTTCCCATATCTGTTTTCTAGAGATTCAGTTAGATTTTTCCCAAATGCTATGGCATGACCAAGGAATGGAACAGGGCGAGGGGCAGGGATTGTCTCAGCCAGCAGGTGTGCCACATGGTCAAGGGCATAGAAAAGGAGACAGACCAGGCTGAGCATGAAGCTGCAGGAGATGAGCAATGTGGGCAGGATGTTGACACCTGTTACCTGCTTCATCACCAGTCCCAGCAACAACCTGCTTATCTGCAGTAAGTCCAGCCAACATCATCCCTGCCATTGCCACTGCTTTAATCTGCTGGGGACTCTGAAAGCCAAGATCACTGCACTTTTCCAAATTCAGAGATGGAGAAATGTCAGCAGATGGGTGTCCCAAGGCAGCCCTATCCCTCAAATTACCTACTAGATCCAGTCCCACTCTCCACTCACAGAAGTGCTTTTTCTTGCAGCATTGTTTCAGCAACACATGCTCCTGAGGCTCAGAGTCAGGTATTCTAAGCTAAGCTGAGTATGCTTATCAAGGTTTCAGACCTTTAAGATTCCATTTAATGGTTGCTTTGGTTTGAATGTATTTCCCCCTCCAAAATTCATGTTGAAATTTGGCTGTCCCTGTGGCAGTGTTAAGAAGTGAGAGTTGGAATTTTGGAGATAGTAGGGCCACGAAAGCTCTGCCCTCACGGTTGGGATCAATAAAAGAGTAAGTTCAGCCTCTTTTCCCTTCTTGGCCCTTCCACCTTCTGCCATGTGAGCATCCAGTCTTCCTCCCCTCCAGAGGACACTGTGTGCAAGGTGCCATCTTGGATGAGGAGCATGGCCTCCACAACGCAAATCTACCTGGACTTCCCAACCTCCAGAACTGGGAGCCAATAAGTTCAAGTTCATGTTCTTTTTACATTATGCAGTCCGTGGCATTCTACTATAGCAACACAAAATGGACTAACACAAAGATAGAATTACAACTCATTCAATGGTTCCATAGTGACTTGGAGGCTTTTGTTAGTTTCTAACCCTACCTACTTATGACTAGTCAGCACAGTAAGAAACCAACCATTCAAAAACCAGTCAGCTCATCAGTCAACAACAAAATAGGAAACATCTTAATAAATTACTGCCTCATTTCCATAAACACTATTTCAGTATCCTAAAGGCTAATTGGCTTCTAATTTAACTCAGGGGCAGTGGGGGAAAGACACAACAAACTGCAGATAATATTATTTTAGGTGTGAAAGTAAGCAAAATTTTAAGGCATTCCTGAAACATAATTTTGATCTCTTAGAACTGACATTTTTAATGTTTATAATACATTTAATTTTGTTTAAAATTTTATTCTTAACCATTAATTGAATTACATTCTTATCAGTTTTTCCCAAAAGAATTCAGAGGGTCATTCCCTTACTGAAGTGGTCCACAGATGAAAGATACCTGCCACTCATTCATTCATGTATTTACTGAATGACGTTTTACGTTGTAAGGTGGAATGCTTGTATCAAATGAATGGAATGGAATCAATATTTCATCTGACAGTGCAGCTAAGTGATGGCCATCAAAATATCAGCAAAATATTACTTCAGGGGCTGAAGGCGTGGCTTAGTATAGAGTATCTGCCTCGCATGTGCAAGGCCCTGGGTCCAATTCCCGGCACCATGTCCCCCACCACCATTACTTTAGATATTAGATTCTGCCCCCAAACATCTTAAGTGTAAGGAGCGGTGAGCCCAAGACCTGCTCTCTTACCCTGGCGAGGGCTTCTTCGATGGTGATCATCTTTTCTTTGACCATCATCATCAGCTGAATCCGCTCCTCGTCACTCATCGTTATCTCACTGGCGACATAACCAACATCTTCTCCTGGAGATTAAAGACAAAGGACATCAGAAGTAAAACCCAAAGAGGAAATGGGGCCCGTGATCATCTTGGACAAAGGCAGGCTGCTTCTGACTGACACTGTCTGCACTGTCCATTACGACTGGAGCAACACGAAGCAGAAACATTTTGCTTTTCGGGATGCCAACGAGCGTGGCAACTTGCAAAAAGTGTTCCAAGAATATGTGGATGCAACAATAGGTGCAAATCTTTCAAAATGACCAGCACTTTTGCAATGGAGCATCTGGTTTTGGAAGAAAGCTGACAAGGAGCTCCTTGTGACAGGTGGGGCAGAGATCTAATTTAAACACCCAGCTGGATCTGGTCCATGCTCCAGGTCTCCTCTGGCCAAGGGCTCTCAGAGTCCTTCCATTTGAAGTACAAAAGAGAAGAACATACATTTGTGAGAAATGGGCGCGAACCCTCTGCCATGGCAGAAAAAGGTAAAGCCACAGAGCTGAACCCTGCAGCCTGCTCCAGCCCTACATTCCTGATAAGTCACGTGGCTGTAGGTCCTCACAGGATAAGCATGGATAATAAAATCACAGACAGGAAGTACGCTGAGCTCAATGGGGAAAGGTACTATGGGCATTTGTATCTGGAAGTGTTATTGTCATAATAATTATCCAAACTAGGAGGAAAGGTCAGCTTCCAACTTAAGACCACTGAAAAGGAAAAGAATCCCCATTAGGAGCCTTCGAAAGCCTTTTCCTGCAAAGCAAACAGGCTGCATCACACCTAATATATTTGAGGCAGCTGTGCCTTGGTCAGCATGTGTGAAAGGAGGTCAGTGACAGTGGGCTGCCCGCAGGGGAAAGCTGACATCCAGCCCCTCATCTTTCCCCTTTGCCCTGTCTTCCTCACACACTTCTGAAATCACAGCATCTCAGCCGTGGCTTAGCTGCCTTGGGTGTACAGGGATAGAACCAGAGAGTCTAGCTGCAGACTCCTAGGAACCCATTACAGGCAGAGCCTATCTTGAGATTTATGTCCCCTGTGTTTCATTTTGTAATCAATCAATCAATTAATTCAGAAGTGCCCCTCAAGTTTCCATTGCCAGGCGACGAGAGACTCCCGCCAGGTTAGTGCATTTCGCTATCCCCAATGCCTCTGAGAGCACAGCAGTGTTGGGGTGTGGGGTGGGTTTTTAATAAACCCTGGGAACTGGTAAGATGCTGGCTTCTTCCTTCCTCCGCTCCCTCTCTCCCCACCTCTCTTTCTCCAGAGCTTTCTTTCTAAATGAGACTTCATTTGAATACAAGATTCATTTTCAATCACAAATGATCCTGGGTTTGTATCCAAGGGAAAAACTGGGGGTGTCTCAGAGCAAGTCCTCTAAGTAGAACAACTTAGAAAAGTAACCGCACTTGAGTCCTGCCCAGGAAGCCAGGTGTGCAGCGGGGGGGCCTGATGTCCAGGTCCCCTTTTCTCCTTTCTGTGCAGGAGTAACTGGAGAAGCGTTCTGAACAGGGTCAGACATGGACGTATGATTTTGTCAAGAAAGACCAGTAGTGTCACTGGTGAGGAATAAAAAATGTGCCCTTATTGATCACCATATTTAGTCAGACTGGAATCTGGAAGTGGATTTGTCCTGGTTTTCTCTGTGAAGACTGGGGGAACATAAATTACACAGGCCTCAAAGGGATGACATATTTACTTTCCATCTAAACAACAACAAAAGACAGACCCAGAGTAGGGCAGAACCGCCTTCACAAAGCAGCCCGGGCAAATTCCCATGATGTCAGACCATTAGAGAGTTTCTAGGGGCAACAACCCCATAACTGGCCCTGCCACGGAACAGCGTCAAAAGTTCAGGAGGATGCAAAGGCTCTGAGTGGGGGCGTGGACAGGAGGGTCCCAAACTAACAAACAGGGGGACTCTCTCGACTCTTTGAGGTTCGCTCTCGGAGAGTAAAGATATTTCTGAGTTTGGTGTTACTGAGAGCACTAAAAATTTGGTCTTTGCTCCCAGCTCTGTAAAAAGAGCAGACTGCTCACTAACCACTCCTGTTTCATTTTCTGAGTTAAAAAAAAAAAAAAAAATGACCCAGATGAAGGAAGTTAACAATAAGAATGTTAATCTTAAAGTTAACAATCGGAATGTCCGAAAAGCTGACCATTTTACAGGCTCATGCAATGCGTTATTTGAACTTTCAACGCCCATTTAGATTAGTACACAGGCTTGGTTTGGGAGCTAAAAGGACCTACTGTCCGCCAGCTGCATTACAGTACCTTTTGAAGTCTGTCTCATTATTCCTTTCTGGTTCTTTCGGAAGTTCTGCCAGAAATACTTATTCTTCTTCTTCCAATCTCCTTTTCCTTTAAAACAAGAAAAATGGAAGAAAAGGCACAGTAATAAATTCATTGACAGCATAAGTAGCCTCTTCCTTGTCATTTCAAAGCTTCCAAAAAAAAAAAAAAAAAGTTTTTCTCTTTCAATTTGTGAACGACTGGGAAATGCTTATAAAGTTGTTTAAAAGAAATGCAAATTTCCTAGTAGCAAGAAATAGGGTAGGGTGAAGATGAGAAATAAAGAAACATCAAAAGGGCGGCAAAAATGTGCATTCTTGTATCCGCTTTGATGTTTGTTTAACTAGTCTGCCTCATTCTGCCTTGTCTGTGGTTCCTTCAGTCGTAGCCACAATTATTTCCACTATACCACAAATAGGACACTCTAAGAAGTTGACTTTCTGTTGTTGTTATTTCTGTCGTCGATCTACACTTGTTTAATTTCTGTTACTCCAGATCGACTGAAGAGAACAGAATAGGATGGCTGGTAGTCCTGGGCTCAAGGGTCACTAGAGCTGGTTCCGGGCTTCGGTGTGGCTGTGCAGGGGCAGGGGAGGGGGACTCACAGACACTGACCCACACTGTTGCTCTCTGGTGTATAGTTTGTTTGGGTCTAGCTATGGCATGGGAGGGGCATGATTCCCACCTCTCTGGCATTCAGGCCACTTGGCAACCTACCTACAGATTAGCCAGGGCACAGTGACAAGAAAAACACATTGCAATCCTGCTGTGACACCTCCCAGCTGGTCTCCCTCTAAATTCCCACCCTTCCCAGACTATTTTGGATGACTTATAAGTGAAAACAAATTCCTTGCCACAGATAGACACTTTTAATACTTGGTAGGGTCCTGATCATCAATCCTATGAAACACTTTTTATAAGTAAAGGGAAGCTGGGGGCAGAGGTGCCTGTCTATAATCCCAGAAACTTGGGAGGCTGAGGCAGGTGGATTGCAAGTTCAAGACCAGCCTCAGCAACTAAGGAAGGCTCTAAGCAACTCAGCAAGACCCGGTCTCAAAATAAACAATAAAAAGGGCTGAGGATGAGGTTCAGTGGTTAGGCGCCCCTGGGTTCAATCCCTGGTATTAAAAAATAAAATAAAACAAAACAAAACAAAACAAAAAAAAACGAGGGAATAAGATGAAAGGGTAGAGCAGTCCTATATTCTTTAAAAATAAGAGGCAGTGGCAGCAGTGATAGATATCTGCCATTGTGCTGATGTGGCAAACTCGGGAGCATCAGCTCCGTCACCGTTTGGTGTCTGTCTGGTTGCTCTGTGGCCACTGGAAAAAGGATGAAGTGGTGGGTTTGCACAGTCTAGACTGGTGGTTCCCAGCAAAGCGATGCTTGGAGCAAACATGTGGGAAACTCGTCCATGGTGCTCCCAGGCTTACAGGGTGTCATTTTTCAAGACAGGGGCCCTCATTTAAGTTCGGACAACCCCAGAGCCATGGGAATGAAACCGGAGCCCTTCAGCCCTAGATGGCCTCTGCATGCAGACCTTAAAGGCACGTTTCAGGGTCCCTGCTGCCCTTAGGCAACACACTAAAGCAAGTGCAGCAACGAAGGGTTAAAGCAGAGTGACTGTCACTTATTCAAGCCATTCTCAGGCACCTTGAGAATATAATGCATTTCTTTGAGCTATATTCCCCACTTCTTCCATTCTCATGTTTCTGAAATAGAGATACATCTCAAAAAAAAAAAAAAAGAATATTAGTTTATATTTATTCAGCACTTACTATATCCGGGCACTTTGCTATCTAATGAGTGCATTTCGTTTAAGACTCACTTACAGGATGCATCATGTTATCATTCCCATTGAGGAGAAAACTGAGGCCTGGGAGATGACTCAAGTCTAGCAGCACAAGTTGAGCACTTAGGTCACTCTTAGCCACCCACCCCCCCAGTTCTGACAAAAATCAAGAGTGGGTTTTCTAATCTAGAATATATAAAATACCTAATGCCTTAAATGCATACTTCTGGGTCCAAAAATTATAAATTGAAGAATTTACCCTAAAGACATTATCAAGGATAGAGATTCAAGGAATTTTATACCAGCATCATTTGTCTGCAGAAAAAACTTAAATGTCCAGCCAAGAAGATAATGGTTATTTAACTATGACATATCCAATACCATGCAGACTTATAACTTTTACTGCAAAGGTGCTCATAATTTTCAGTTTTTCAAAACTCTAAAACAGTATTAGAATATAAGTCTACTTGTTTAAAGACAAACTCTACACTATGGAAGAAGGTGGGAAGGAAAAGAGAGAGAGGGAGAAGAGAAGAGACAGAGAAAGAAAAAGGTTGTGTATCAAAATCTTAACTGTTTACTTCTGGGTAGAAGGATTTTTTGTGGTTTTTGTATTTCACAAGTCTTTATTTTCTATAAAATATGAAAATAAAATAAATAAACATTTAAACCAAGAAAAGTGGTACTGACCTACAGAGCCGTCTTCTGAGTTTGATTTATGAAGAGGGTGCCTAAAAGAGAAAGACAAATCAGATTACCAAGGAGCACTGCTTTGAGAAGCGAACTGAAGACACTTCTAGCTAGTGGAACCCAGCACCCATATCACCCAACACAGCCAGGAACACTTGGGTGGTTTAAGTATGAGGTAGTCCCAAAAGCTCCTGGGTTAGACAATGCAAGAAGGTTTAGAGGTGAAATGTCTGAGAGCCTTAACCCAATCAGTGAATGAATCCCTTGATAGGGATATATATTAACTGGGTGGTAACAGAAGGTAGGTAGAGTGTGGTTGGAGGAGGTGGGTCCTGGGAGCCTGCCTTTGTGGTATATATTTTGTATATGGCAAGTGGAGTTCTCTCTTTTTTCTTCTTTCTTCTTCTTCTTCTTCCTCCTTCTTCTTCTTCTTCTTCTTCTTCTTCTTCTTCTTCTTCTTCCTCCTCCTCCCCCTCCTCCTCCTCCTCCTCCTCCTCCTTCTTCTTCTTCTTCCCTCCCCCTCCCCCTCCCCCTCCCCCTCCCCCTCCTCGTGGCTTTATTCCCAACTGCTTTCTTCTGCCACACTATTCTACCATGATGTTCGACTCACCTTGAGCCCCAAAGAATGGATTTGGCTATCTAAGGACTGAGACCTCTGAAACTGTGAATCCCCTGGTAAATATTTTCTTCTCTAATTGTCTCATCAGGTCTTTTGATCACAGCAGTGAAAGAGCTGACTAAAACCACATTCTGAGACGATCTTTACCACTCGCCTTTCCCACCCATCTGCTGGATTCCTAGGAACAGATTCCAGTACCATTTGCCAACATTTATTAAAGACTCACTCCAGAACAAGGCTAGAGTAAATGAAGAGGGCAGACCCCACTAGAAGACCACTGAAGTCTCCTCCATTGCTGCGAACTACTAACTACAAGGAGTGTCACTGCCACTGGGGCTTCTCTTGGGCCCGTGGAAAAGAAAAAAGCACCTAATCATGAAACTGTCAACTCGGCACCACGTGGGCCGCCTGGTCCAGCAGGTGAGTGGAGTGGAAGGAAAGCTACGGGGTGGGGTGGGAGGAGGGTGAGGAGATCATCAATGGGAGATGGATGCCAGACAGAGGAGGCAGCCAGCACAGAGCTCCTCTAGTGGGTGGCTGCCAACTGGCAACTGCAATATCCATCTTGCCAGATCTTCCAAGTTCAAAAGACAAGCCAGAAACCTGCATTTTCAGATGAGAGAGCCACATTTTTAAGTGATAGCAAATACTTCAATGTTTCTAGAAAATGGGTCCAATTAAGCAACATATGTCTGGGCACCAGATTTGGCCCCACGCGCTATCCTACAGCCTGACTGCCAGTTTGTGATGGCTGACATGGGTGAACCCAAATGACCTGAAAAGTACACACAACCTAACACCAGTGGAGTAAGCATTTCTCTAGAAAATACTTAAATACCAATTTTAAGCAGAAAGGCAGGAAAGCAAAAGAAAGTTAAGATTAGTTGTCTCAAAAAGTGACCAGTAGAAATTGGAGCAGAATCTTTCATTTGGTGAGTCCAAAGGCCCAAGAGCAAGTTCAGAGTCCATAGGCTTGATGAGAAGGAAATTTTGAAAGAAAGAGGCTGGGCAGAAGTTTAGCACTCAAGGGACTCACACCTGAATCTGCACTGCAAGTTCACTGCCAGAAAGGAACATGAAGTGGTGTCTAACAAAACAGTGTAGATAGAGTGCAAAGGCTTCATTCAGAAGACGAGTCTGGAAACCTGTTACACTGAGAAAATTAGAGGAAGAGAAGCAGAACATCCAGATTACCTCTCAGGGACCTGCCTCTCACTTATAAGGAGTGTAAGGTGACCACAGAAGGGGACAGGAGCTTTTCTTGTTCAGAGCCACCTGCAATGCTGCACTATTTCTAGTGCAGCCCACTATGCAGGCTGATGGCTATGGGTGTAAGTCTGCAAACATCACCCTGCTCCAGTCTGCGAGAACAGAAATGTTCTTGACCAGCAAGAAAATCTGAAGATGTCTACCATGAACTAGATGAGAGTAGGAGCTGAGAAGAGACAGGGGAGAAACACCTGCAGGGGAGAAGCACTTCTGTACCTCTAATTTTCTCAGTGCTTCACTTACAAGAGTTAAGTCTGAATTCTAGCTATTTCCCCTTATTACCATGCAGCCAACACAGAAAATATAATGGAAACCTACTTTGTTGTCAAATTGTGCCAAAATGTAGCTCATAAAGTCTACTTTTGTTCCTTCTATCCTGGCAAAAATGAAATGCCATAAACATACAGAGACTTTTTTAAGAGACTTTTAAGAGGTTGCCGTTTCAAATTTTAAATCATTCAGCCAAAATGGATTGAATGATATCACAAGTAAGGTGCATGGGTGCCTATGAAGAAATGGACTCTCAAGCTAGGGAGGGGGGTGGACATGAACAAAGATGCACATGAAGGAAGAGAAGAAGGGGAAGTGGGAGGGGGGATAAGGAGGGGAAAGAGGGGAAGAGGGAGGAGGAGGAGGATGCCCCGTGTTCAAGGTACGAAAGGCAGCTAAGACTAAGAAGTTGGCCAATTGGTTGGGGACTAAGGAAAGAAATTTCAAAGAAAAATGTTTAAACTGTTTGGACTCATATGTTAAAAAAATTAAAAATTACTCTAGCATTTTGAAACTTGGTCACATGTATCAGTCCCCCTTTCTTCAATGGGCCATAATCTATCAGTCAGTTTAAATGATCACTTAAAGCAAAGGACGCCAAACATCTATATTTATGCTTATTCTGAGGACTAGGAAAGTACTGACCTAATTGATAAGGACCAAGTATATCAAATTCCCCAGATCTAGATGAAACTAGCTAACTATGTAATACATTAGAAATATGTACAAACTTCTTTTTTTGATACAAACATTTTCATGGGAAAATAGTCTACAGAAACACTACTTTCCTTAAGCCCTTTGCTGATTTAGAATAATAAATCTTATCAAGTTGTCAGAAACTTTCCCACTCACTTAATGTAAATCCCAATTTGACAGAAAACTCTGGTCTCTAGAAGTTAAGGAAGTGACTCATGGAGGGCTGGGGATGTGGCTCAGCGGTAGAACACTTGCCTGGCATGCATGAGGCCCTGGGTTTGATCCCCGGCCCCCAAAAGAAAAGGAAAGAAGGAAAGAGGCTGAGTGTGGTAGTGCACATCTGTAATCCCACCAGCTTGAGGGGTTGAGGCAGAAGAATTGCGAGTTCAAAGCCTGCCTCAGCAATTTAGCAAGGCCCTAAGCAACCAGTGAAAACCTGTCTCTAACTAACATACAAAAAGGACTGAGGATGTGGCTCAGTGGTTAAGCGGCTCTGGATTCAATCACTGGTACCAAAAAGAAAAAGAAAAAGAAAAGAAAACAGAAAAAACAAAACAACCCCCCCCCCACCCCGCCCAGGACATGACCCAAGGTCCATGGTACTTGGCAGTCACCAGGAATTGTGTCAAGGAAACCTACTGCAGTCCTATTGTAGAAACCTATCCAGTCCTTCTTCTGAATAAAATGTATTTAAAATTATCTCAATTCTTTGCTTAAAAAAATCAAATGTTCATCTATGTTTTTCCAACCCATTTTTCACTATTTCTGCCAGACACCATAAAATATGTTAAAACTTATGCTTCGGGGCTGGGGATGTGGCTCAAGTGGTAGCATGCTCGCCTGGCATGCGCATGGCGCTGGGTTCGATCCTCAGCACCACATACAAATAAAGATGTTGTGTCAGCCAAAAGCTACAAAATAAATATTAAAAGATTCTCTCTCTCTCTCTTTCTTAAAAAAAAAAAAAACTTATGCTGCAAAAAGCTCTCACTACTATATACTATACAGCTATAACAAAATACAACAGTATCTTTCTCTCTAAAATGCTGATTTACAATATTTTATTATTTTTATTTACTTTCTTTAAATTATGATGCATTTTGAATAATTTTATCTTCAGGTTTGGTCATGTCCACATTGCTTGCATTTCCCAAGAATACCAGCAGATGGCACTATAGTGTCTTTATTAGTGTTGCAGTTGGTGAGTGGAATTTTGTTTTTAAAATTTCACAACTTCCACAACCTACATACTGGTCAGAGAATAACAAGCTAATGTTTCCTAAGTGTGAGGCTCCTCAACTCATCCATTTTCAAAGGAGAAAAAATGACACTGTATGAATTTTGACACAGTGAATTCTAACTGTAAACAGAAGTTGGCAGAGAAGGTATCCAAAATGCCAACTCCTTTCTCCTTGACACTGATTATAAAATCAATGATGTAACCAGGTTTCAAACTTCGGTGGTGGCAGGTAGAAGAAGTCATTTACTGATTTCCCAATGGAAGAAATTAATGCTTAGATGTCAGCTCCAAAGAGGCCTCCTGGCAGAACATCCTTCTTCCAGTCAGATGCTGAGCCTCAGCAAAGCAGGCACTGGAGGACGGTTTGTGGGCTTTTTGGATCAATCCCTTTCTTTCTTTTTTTTTTTTTTGAGTATTAACATATTTTTAATAACAATTTTACATGACACAGGAGCCTTCAGATTGAAGACCAAAAGACCCAGGGTGAACTTCCCATTTTTTTTTAATTTTATTATTTTTTTTATTGGTTATTCACAACATTACAAAGCTCTTGACATATAATATTTCATACATTAGATTGAAGTGGGTTATGAACTCCCAATTTTACCCCAAATGCAGATTGCAGAATCACGTCGGTTACATCCACAATTTTACATAATGCCCTATTAGTAATTGTTGTATTCTGCTACCTTTCCTATCCCCTACTATCCCCCCTCCTCTCCCCTCCCATCTTCTCTCTCTACCCCATCTACTGTAATTCATTTCTCTCCTTGTTTATTTTCCCATTCCCCTCACAACCTCTTATATGTAATTTTGTATAGCAATGAGGGTCTCCCTTCATTTCCATGCAATTTCCCTTTTCTCTCCCTTTCCCTCCCATCTGATGTCTCTGTTTAATGTTAATCTTTTCTTCCTGCTCTTCCTCCCTGCTCTGTTCATAGTTGCTCTCATTATATCAAAGAAGACATTTGGTATTTGTTTTTTAGGGATTGGCTAGCTTCACTAAGCATAATCTGCTCTAGTGCCATCCATTTCCCTGCAAATTCTATGATTTTGTCATTCTTTATTGCTGCATAGTACTCCATTGTGTATAGATGCCATATTTTTTTTATCCATTCACCTATTGAAGGGCATCTGGGTTGGTTCCACAGTCTAGCTATTGTGAATTGTGCTGCTATGAACATCAATGTGGCAGTATCCCTGTAGCATGCTCTTTTAAGGTCTTCAGGGAATAGTCTGAGAAGGGCAATAGCAGGGTCAAATGGTGGTTCCATTCCCAGCTTTCCCAGGAATCTCCAAACTGCTTTCCAAATTGGCCGCACCAATTTGCAGTCCCACCAGCAATGTACAAGTGTACCCTTTTCTCCACATCCTCGCCAACACTTGTTGTTGTTTGACTTCATAGTGGCTGCCAATCTTACTGGAGTGAGATGGTATCTTAGGGTGGTTTTGATTTGCATTTCTCTGACTGCTAGAGATGGTGAGCATTTTTTCATGTACTTGTTGATTGATTGTATATCCTCCTCTGAGAAGTGTCTGTTCAGGTCCTTGGCCCATTTGTTGATTGGGTTATTTGTTATCTTATTGTCTAATTTTTTGAGTTCTTTGTATACTCTGGATATTAGGGCTCTATCTGAAGTGTGAGGAGTAAAAATTTGTTCCCATGATGTAGGCTCCCTATTTACCTCTCTTATTGTTTCTCTTGCTGAGAAAAAACTTTTTAATTTAAGTAAGTCCCATTTGTTGATTCTTGTTATTAACTCTTGTGCTATGGGTGTCCTATTAAGGAATTTGGAGCCCGACCCCACAATATGTAGATCGGAGCCAACTTTTTCTTCTATCAGACGCAGAGTCTCTGATTTGATATCAAGCTCCTTGATCCATTTTGAGTTAACTTTTGTGCATGGCGAGAGAAAGGGATTCAGTTACATTTTGTTGCATATGGATTTCCAGTTTTCCCAACACCATTTGTTGAAGATGCTATCCTTCCTCCATTGCATGCTTTTAGCTCCTTTATCAAATATAAGATAGTTGTAACTTTGTGGATTAGTCTCTGTGTCCTCTATTCTATACCATTGGTCCACCCGCCTGTTTCGGTACCAGTACCATGCTGTTTTTGTCACTATTGCTCTGTAATATAGTTTGAAATCTGGTATCGCTATACCGCCTGATTCACACTTCCTGCTTAGAATTGCTTTTGCTATTCTGGGTCTTTTATTTCTCCATATGAATTTCATGATTGCTTTATCTATTTCTACAAGAAATGCCCTTGGGATTTTGATTGGCATTGCATTGAACTTATAGAGAACTTTTGGTAATATCACCATTTTGATGATGTTAGTTCTGCCTATCCATGAACAGGGTATATTTTTCCATCTTCTAAGATCTTCTTTTACTTCTCTCTTTAGGGTTCTGTAGTTTTCATTGTATAAATCTTTCACCTCTTTTGTTAGGTTGATTCCCAAGTATTTTATTTTTTTGGAGGATATCATGAATGGAGTGTTTTTCCTCATTTCCATTTCAGAAGTTTTGTCACTGATATACAGAAATGCCTTTGATTTATGCGTGTTGATTTTATATCCTGCCACTTTGCTGAATTCATTTATTAGTTCTAGTAGTTTCTTTGTAGACCCTTTTGGGTCTTCTAGGTATAGAATCATGTCATCTGCAAATAGTGATAATTTAAGTTCTTCTTTTCCTATTTTTATGCCTTTAATTTCTTTTGTCTGTCTAATTGCTCTGGCCAGTGTTTCGAGAACTATATTGAATAGAAGTGGTGATAGAGAGCATCCCTGCCTTGTTCCAGATTTTAGAGGGAATGCCTTTAACTTTTGTCCGTTCAGAATGATGCTAGCCTGAGGCTTAGCATAGATAGCTTTTACAATGTCAAGGTAAGTTCCTGTTATCCCTAGTTTTTCTAATGTTTTGAACATAAAGGGATGCTGTACTTTGTCGAATGCTTTCTCTGCGTCTATCGAGATGATCATATGGTTCTTATCTTTAAGTCTATTGATGTGGTGAATAACATTTATTGATTTCCGTATATTGAACCATCCTTGCATCCCAGGGATGAATCCTACTTGATCATGGTGCACAATTTTTTTTGATGTGTTTTTGTATTCGATTCACCAGAATTTTATTGAGGATTTTTGCACCTAGGTTCATTAGAGATATTGGTCTGTAGTTTTCTTTCTTTGAGGTGTCTTTGTCTGGTTTCAGAATCAGGGTGATGTTGGCCTCATAGAATGAATTTGGAAGAGCTCCCTCTTTTTCTATTTCCTGAAATAACTTGAAAAGTATTGGTATTAATTCTTCTTTAAAGGTTTTGTAAAACTCCGCTGTATACCCATCCGGTCCTGGGCTTTTCTTGGTTGGTAGTCTTTTGATGGCTTCTTCAATTTCATCCATTGATATTGGTCTGTTCAAATTGTGTGTATCCTCCTGACTCAGTCTGGGCAAATCATATGACTTAAGAAATTTATCGATGTCTTCACTATCTTCTATTTTATTGCAATATAGGCTTTCAAAATAATTTCTAATTGTCTTCTGTATTTTTGTAGCATCTGTTGTGATATTGCCTTTTTCATCCCGTATGTTAGTAATTTGAGTTCTCTCTCTTCTTCTCTTCGTTAGCATGGCTAAAGGTCTGTCGATCTTATTTATTTTTTCGAAGAACCAACTTTTAGTTTTGTTAATTTTTTCAATAGTCTCTTTTGTTTCAATTTCATTGATTTCCGCTCTGATTTTAATTATTTTTTGCCTTCTGCTACATTTGCTGTTGTTTTGCTCCTCCTTTTCTAGGGCTTTGAGATGAAGTGTGAGCTCATTTATTTGTTGGTTTTTTCTTTTTTTGAGGAATGACCACCAGGCGATGAATTTTCCTCTTAAAACTGCTTTCATTGTGTCCCATAGATTCCGATATGTTGTGTCTGTATTTTCATTTATCTCTAAGAATTTTTTGATTTCCTCCTTTATGTCTTCTATAACCCATTGATCATTCAGTAACATATTGTTCGTTTTCCATGTGATGTAGGATTTTTCCTTCCTTCTTTTATCATTGATTTCCAGTTTCATTCCATTATGATCAGATAAAATGCATGGTATTATCTCCACCCCTTTATATTTAGTGAGGGTTGCCCTATGGCATAATATATGGTCTATTTTTGAGAAGGATCCATGTGCTGCTGAGAAAAAAGTATATCCATTTGATGATGGTTGATATATTCTATATATATCAGTTAAGTCGAGGTTGTTGATTGTGGTATTGAGTTCTATAGTTTCTTTATTCAACTTTTGTTTGGAGGATCTGTCCAATGGTGAGAGAGGTGTGTTGAAGTCACCCATAATTATTGTGTTGTGGTCTATTTGATTCTTGAACTTGAGGAGAATTTGTTTTATGAATGTCGCAGCACCATTTTTTGGTGCATAAATATTGATAATTGTTATGTCTTGTTGGTGAATGGTTCCTTTTAACAGTATATAATGACCTTCTTTATCCCTTTTGATTAACTTAGTCTTGAAGTCGATTTTATTCGATATGAGGATGGCCACCCCTGCATGCTTACGAGGACCGTGTGCATGGTATATTTTTCCCCATCCTTTCACCTTCAGCCTGTGTATGTCTTTTCCAATCAGATGTGTCTCCTGGAGGCAGCAGGATTTGGATTTGTTTTTTTAATCCATGATACCAGCCTATGTCGCTTTATTGGAGAGTTTAAGCCATTAACATTCAGAGTTACTATTGATATATGGTTTGAACTTCCATCCATGTTTGATTGTTTATCCTTTTTTTAAAAAAAATTTAGTTTGTTTCTCCATGATTATCTTTCCCCTCGCCCTCTGTCTTTACTGAGGCACTTCCCACTGATGGTTTTGGTTATTGTTTTTCATTTCTTCCTCGTGTAGTGTTTTGCTCAAAATGCTTTGCAATGCTGGTTTTCTGGCTGCAAATTCTTTTAACTTTTGTTTATCATGAAAGATTTTTATTTCGTTGTCATACCTGAAGCTTAATTTTGCTGGATATAGAATTCTTGGTTGGCATCCATTGTCTTTCAGTGTTTGAAATACATTGTTCCATGACCTTCTTGCTTTCAGTGTCTGTGATGAAAAATCCGTTGTTAACCGTATTGGTTTACCCCTGAATGTAATCTGTCTCCTTTCTCTTGTAGCTTTTAATATTTTCTCTTTGTTCTGTATATTGGATATCTTCATAACAATGTGTCTTGGCGTTGGTCTACTGAGATTTTGTGTGCTCGGTGTCCTGTATGCATCTTCAATTTGTATATCTGTTTCCTTTTTTATTTCTGGAAAGTTTTCTGTAATTATTTCATTCAGCAGGTTACTCATTCCCTTGGTTTGAATCTCTGTACCTTCTTCTATCCCGATGACTCGTAAGTTTGGTTTTTTTTATGTTATCCCATAACTCTTGGATGTTTTTCTCGTGATTTTTTACCAGCCTTTCTGAGTTGGCTAGACTCTTTTCAAGATGATATATTTTGTCTTCATTATCTGATGTTCTGGCTTCTACTTGCTCCACTCTGTTAGTGATACTCTCAATTGAGTTTTTAATTTGGTTTATCATTTCCTTCATTTCTAGAATTATTGTTTGATTATTTTTTATAATCTCTATCTCCTGATAAAGATGCTTAACTTCTTCTTTTATCTGTTTATGTAATTCATTCTCAATGTGTTCTTTCGCTGCTTGAATTTGCTGTCATGTATCCTCTTTAAGGTTCCATTCCATCTGTCTAAGGTGTTCCTTGAGTTCTTTATATGACCATTTTTCTGATGACTCTAGGTCCTCCTGAATATTTAGGCTGTCCTGCATTGTTTGTACTCCTTTTCTTCCTTGCTTTTTGAAGCTGCTCATGTTACTTCTTGTTCTGTTTGACTGCTGAGTTACTGTTTACTCCTATAAATTTATTTGATGCTTGGGAGGAAAGGTATTAGAAGGGAAGGGAAGAAGTCACTAAAGAGAATGAGAGTAAGCAGGTAGAATTCAAGGAAGGGGGGAAAAGATAATTGAAAAGAAATTAAAAGACAAAAGAAGAAAAAAAAATTGGAAATAAAAAAAGGAAAAAAAATTTTTTAAAAAAATAAAAAAAATTAAAATTAAAATTAGAAGAAAAAAATTTAAAAAAATTGTAAAAAAAATTTTAAAAAAAACAACAAGAAAGAAAATTGAAAATGAAAGAAAAACCCAAATCAAAAAAAAAAAAAAACAGAGAAAAGAAAAAAGAAAAAAAAAACTAATAAATGCAGTCTTAGAGTTTGATTAACTTCTCTTCCAGTAGGTGGCGCTGTGCCCACCAGGCCAAGTTTCTCCTGTCAATACGCGGGAACCAATCACTGTGCAGCAGCTCCTCCCAGACTGGGCGAGTCTCCAATCCTGAGTGTCTAGGGCCTCCTCTTGTGTCTAGTCACTTCCCACTTTTCCTCTAGCCAGGCCCCTCTCACAGGTGCGGCTCACCACAATACTGGCTACACGCCAGGTCTGCTGCTCCCGGGAGCCCTGTTTTCATGAACAACTGGGCACACTCTTCCAGTTTGCCATTCCCTCAGACCCTAAGTTTGTAGAGCTTGGGGCTGAGAATCCTCAGCGAATTTTACTTGTCCTCCGGTAGTCACTCCCCCGGTAGCTGGTGCAAGAGACCTCAGCAGTCAGCCCTGGTGGGAGTGGTAGTTCCGCGCCGCGGTCCCGCGCCACCTCTGATTCCCTCGGGCTGGCTATTGCGCTCACGGGAGAGCTGGGAGGGTCCCTTAAGGTTTCCCCATGTGTGGAGAGGGAAGGCTAGGGAATTACACACCTGTAACCGCAGGTTTCAATGAAGTTATCTCCTCCGCCGCAGTCTGATGACATCAGTTCTCTGCCATGGTGGTATCTCTTTCAAATGGCGACAGTTCGTTTCCCTTTGCCGGGTGACCAATGCAACGGGTGGGTCCTTACTGTCTCTCCCAAGCCCCGTTTCAAACCTGTGGCCACTACCTATGAAGGCTCGGTTGGCATTTACCTCCGTAGGATCAGAAGGGCTGACCAGTTGTTTCAGCCGGATGGATTAGTGCTGAGTCACAGCTGTTTGTCTGCGGGAAGCAGGCGAACAGGAGCTTGAATTCAGCCGATCCGGGCTCAGTGTGTTCTGAGAGGCCCAGACTGTTCGCCCCAGATCCACGTCAGCTCAGCATTGCCTAGTGATCCTGAGCAAACAGATTTAGGTTGTTTATGACTCCCTATGCCTGCACAGCTGAAGAGGTCAGAGACTTGATCTCTCCGCGCCCGCTGCCATGTTGGAATCCGGATCAGTCCCTTTCATTGTTAATGGAGTAAAAAGGATGAGAACTTCAGTAGGGTTTCAATAACCAGGAAACAATAATTAACATTCTGTTGCACTTTGAAAACCTATGTAAGTATTTGACAATCATTAAGTATTGCCTTTAAAGTCTCAGAACTGAGCCTTAGCAAATCCCTTCTCACTAGTAACTACTATTAGAACCCCAAACTACTGAAGTGTGAATATTTTTTTGTAAAGACATCTCAAGTAAATGAGATGTTTCTGAAGGCAAAATTCACTTAAGAAAATTCCTTAATTAAGGAATTGTTAATTAGATCAAAAAATCAACTGAAAGGCCAGCATCCTCAGAACTTCTGTGATGGTTTGGATTTGAGGTATCCTCCAAAAAGCTCCTGTAACAATGCAGGAATGTTATGAAGTGAAATGACGAGATTATGAAAGCTGTAATGTCATCAATGGATTAATCCATTTGACAGATTCAACTGGATTACTAAGTGGTAACTGTAGGCAGGTGGGGCGTGGCTGGAGGAACTAGGTCACTGGGGGTGTGCCCTCAGAGATTATATGTCTCGTCCTGACTCCTCTCTCTGCTTCCTGGCCACCATGAGTGAAGCAGCTTTCCTCCACCATATCTCACATCTGATGACCCAGAGCAGTGGAGTCCGCTGACCATAAAACAGTGGGCTCAAAATAAAAGTTTTCCTCCTCTGAATTGTTCTTGTCAGGTATTTTAGTCACAGTGATGAAGAAAAGACCAACATATCACTTCAATCTTTAACAGTTTCTTTGTCAGATTGCTTTGTTCAGCCATTTTCATTATTTCATCCAATAAAAATTAATTCACCTCCCAGTGTTCGTGGGCATCCTCTGAAGCACTGAGAACATAGAGGTAAACCAGACAGGTAAGAATGGTGCCCTGGAGCCTGGATGAGAGACAGGAGGAGGACTGCAGAGTCAAGGAGTGGGGAGAAGAACGAGTGGGATGGACAAAGAAGGCCTCCCTGAAGAGGTGGCTGTTGAGCAGAGGCCCAGGGGATGGAGTGACCTGGGGAAGGAAGGCCAGTGGGTAACGGCAGGAGAGGAAACCAAGAGGTCTGCTCCGGACATGTGAAGTTAGAGTGCTTGGTAAACCTCCCTGTGGAGATACGAAAGGAATAATGGACTGCGAGATTCTAGAGCTGAAGGTAAGAAACTGGAAGCCACTCAAATATTTAAAGTGATGAAGCCAACTGAAGAGAAGCATGATGGAGACTGAGTCCTGGGCAGCCCAGCTCTTAGGAGTCTGAAAGAGAAGGCCAGGCCAGGTAAGGAGACCTGGGGAGAGTGGCCCAGAGGAGAGGGAAGATCAGGAGTGTGCTTTCCCCTTCTCTGGATGGAATAATCTTCGACTTGATTTTACAAAAAGTTATATTGCTGTCCTAAACTCACCACGCAGGCTCCACCCAGGTTGCTGGTTTCTTTTCTACTGATTTCTGTTGCTTTAGAGCAGAGATCCTCATAAAACCAGAGAGAGGAACAATCACAGATCAAATGAAATTCTTTACACTCATATGAAATGTCATCTCCAAACTCAATGCTGTTATGGATCCTCCAACGACAGAGTGGGATTATCCCTGAGTAATGGCCTATCTGGGGTCACAGAGCTGGGTGGGAGCATAATGACCCTCTCTCTTGTCCGTGACAAGCTCTTTCTCACTCATACAATAGATCTCACATTGCATGCCCTCACACACGCCCCTTTTCTGATTTCTGGGATGGACTGAAAGGGCACACAGTACATATTGGCCCTGCTCTTATGTCAATTACTAGAAGAATGCTCAGAAGAACTCACTGAGATAAAACATTTTCAACACCAAATCTGAACACGTCTGTGGATTTATTCTAACAAAGCACCTCGAGAATACTTCTCAGGAGTTGGTTGTATTGCTTTTGCATGATCCTCTGGTCTGCCTGTGGAAGGAAAGGAGGAGGCCAAAACAAAAACAAAACAAAAAGAGAACGCTCATTCTTCTTCTTATGTCTATTTAAATAAAAATAGTCAAAAGTGCATCCAGCCAAAGACGGACAACTCTATCTCGTTTTCCCACATGGAGCCTGGCACACCAGAGAGTGCAATGAATGCCCAAGCGGAAAGAAATTTCTAAAACAGACTTCACATTTGGGCTTTGATGGGTTGTTCAAAAACTTTACTATAACTAAAGGAAACTAAATAAATATATAAAATAAGAAAAGCAGTTATAAGCTCATTTCTAAGTGAGGAACATATGTTAAATGTTACTAGAAAACCTAAACTTAAAGGGATTTTTATGATTCCATAATCTTGAGTCTCAGGAAATAAACTTCTCTATTAGTTTATTTCCTGCTGAATTTTGAATCAGGGCTCTTGCTATGTCTGGCCCTTTTCCCACACCAGCCCACCTGCCAAGCAGCCCCAAAGCCAGTAGCTCTTCCCCAAGATGTGGGGGACTTTCTCCGTGCTATTCAATTGTACATAGGCAAGGGGAGGTGTGAGAAGGTAAAAAGATGGAGGGGACTGTAAAAAGATAATATTTTCTTTTTTGTGTTCTATGTAAGTATGAGCATGCATATTCATATTTTGCTTATTAAGTGACAAATGATTTTAAGTAAAATATTCCTTAATTTGATATTATCCTTGGATTATTAAAGATATCTTCATCATATGGTCTGATTTCTTCTACTTCAGAAATAAACATGAAATGAAATTCAGTTAATGCTTTTCTACCATCTGCCATAAAAATTCAAAGGACACCCTTTCCTTAGCTGCAGGGCTAAGACTCAGGTGATATAAGAGAGATACGAGGTCCCAGGCCATATGAGGTGTCACCCTCAGGGTCAGGTAGGTACAAGAACAAGTGCTTCCTTCAATTCTGTGCCCTTAGCACCTCTCTTACTTTACCCCAGATCTGGCCTTGCATGGCCAATAGGAGTTGGGTTTCATGTCCGTGACATAATTCAGTTTGCAAATTCACTGGCTGAGAATGAAAATAATTCTAGTGCCAAAATCTGGCATATTGTGAGGACTCCATGAATATTTAGTATCAATGAAACACTGGTGACATTTTGTCAACCCGGTCAAAGCACTCTCGAGATATGCAGGCTTTTTCTTTCATTTCACGCTCTATTCCCAGTCAAGGCTTTCTGGCTTTTGCTTACAAGGTCACCTTCATAAAACATCAACACAGGTGTCTGCAGTCCCAAACCCAAGGGCATGGCCCTGCCCAGCCCAGGCCAAGAGCCCATACACTCTGAAGTCAAGCAGACCTGGGGGAAAGGCCAGATTTCCATATCTAAGCCTTGGGCCTCTGGGTGTGTAGGAGAGATGACAAAACTGGACCTGCTTACTGGACTGTGCATTGGGGAATGTAAAGAGCCCAATAGTGCCCAGTACTTGGTAAACATCACCTCTCTATAGGACTCCCTCATTTCACGAAGCATTACCACCACACCTCTCCTATCTTACACTCTAAGTACTTCCAAACCACTGAGGATTCACCTTTAGAATTTTAACATTAACTTCGCTCAAATAATGTGGATGGCTATGATGATTTTCCTCCCTCTTCTCAAAGTTTTTACCAACAATTCATGCTTTATGTAGCATTACCAAAAAAAAAAAAAAAAAAAGAAAGAAAGAAAAAAATACACACAATGACTGCACAAGATGTCAATAGGTCTTTATCCAATCTATTTTCAGCATATTATTACTTCATTTGCTTCTCTCCTTTTGTCTTCCTTAAGCAGTATTTAGTTTAATATAACACAGTATATTTAGTTTAGCACAGTATATGATAATTTCTTTTAATTGATGCTGAATGGTTTTTCAATACAGACACTTCTTGTAGGGAATGGCTTGGGTCTATCAATTATGTAAAATTAACCGTCCAAAAGAAATGGGAGGTTTTTCAGGAATTGGAAGTGTATATATCCTCTCAAAACTATTATATTACCCCAAAATTCTGTTTTATAGATGGCTTTTATCACATGGTATGAATTCTTGCATTTGAACAATGCTAAAAAGACACTGAGAAGTTTGAAATAGTCATGCGTTTTGGCATTTTAAACTTTTTTATCCTATCCTCATTTAATATCTTTGGTTTAAAATCGCCATCAAAACCACATTGGGTTAGCCTACTCCTTACATGTAAGTTATGTCAAAAAGGCATCTTGCTGGGGGGGAAAAAAGGAGGAGAATGGTACTGCCAATTTCGAAGTGCACCTGTCAGGCTGACAACAATCATCTTTGCTCTCCTCACCCCTGCTAATTGTAGTGACATAGGGAAATGCCAGGAAACTAAACATGATCTTGCCTCTGCAAACCCAGTCAGTCCCCTTTTGGTTTGTATTTGTTAGAGATCAATGGCAGCAGACTGGTATCTACATGTGAATAATGTCTCAAATGTTGGCACAAGGCCTGCCCCCCAGGAAGTGGCACAGCACAGATAAGGCTCAGAATATGAGTTCTGCAACTCAAAAATCTTAACACCAAACCCCCCCCCCAAGTAACCCAATCAATAAATAGGCCAAGGAACTGGGCAGACACTTCTCAGAAGATGATATACAATCAATCAACAAATATATGAAAAAATGTTCAATATTTCCAGCAATTAGAAAAATGCAAATCAAAACCACTCTAAGATTTCATCTCATCCCACTCAGAATGGCAATTATTAAGAATACAAACAACAATAAGTGTTGGTGAGGATGTGGGGGAAAAGGCACCCTCATACATTACTGATGGGCCTGCAAATTGGTGCAGCCAATATGGAAAGCAGTATGGAGATTCCTTGGAAAACTGGGAATGGAACCACCATTTGACCCAGGTGGCTATCCCACTCCCCAGCTTATACCCAAAGGACTCAAAATCAGTATACTACTATAAAACATCAATGTTTATAGCAGCACAATTCAGAATAACTAAATTGTGGAACCAACCTAGATACCCTGCAGTAGATGAATGGATAAAAAAAAATGTGGTATATATATATATATACCATGGAATATTACTCAGCATTAAAAGAGAATAAAATCTTGGCATTTGCAAGTAAATGGATGGAGTTGAGAATATAATGCTAAGTGAAGTAAGCCAATCCCAAAAAACCAAATGCTGAAATGTTTTCTCTGATATAAGGAGGCTGATTCATAATGGGGATTGGGGGGGGGCAGGGCAGCATGGGAGGAAAAGACAAACTATAGATAGGGCAAAGGGAAAGGAGGAGAAAGGAAGGAGCATGGGGGTAAGAAAGACTGTGGGGTGAGATGGACATCATTACCCTAGGTACAAAGACAGGAATGGTGTGACTCTACTTTGCATACAACCACAGATATGAAAAATTGTGCTCTATATATGTAATATGAATTGAAACATATTCTACTGTCATATGTAACAAATTAGAATAAACTAAATTTTAAAAAATAAAATTAAATTAAAAAGAATGTGGGTTCTACAGGCTAAATGCCAGTGTTCAAAGCCAGGCCCTACCCCTTACTGATTAGTAACTTTGGGCAAGTTACTTAGGCCCACTGGATCCCAGTTTACTGATATGCAAAATAGAGACAATGTTATCCATGGCATAGGTTTTCCAGAGGTTTCTGTGAGTTCTGACTTGCACTGTACTCAGAACATCCTTGCACATGCTAAGCACTAAAAATAAATAAAACAAGATAAAATAAAGTATGTTCTCATTACTGGCCTTTTCTGTCAACCAGCTCTACCTAGGAATCAAACTCTCTAACTCCTTCTCAAAGTGCACTTCAGCTTCTCAGCATGCGAGGGTTGGTTCTCTGGCTCCTAACGGGTGGCCAACAAGCCCTCTGAGCCAAAACAGGGCTCCAACCCTGCCGAATCTGAAAATCCCTCACAAAGGTGCTCTGAAAGAGGGCTGTGTCCTTCTATTCACCAGTTAATAACTTGTCCTGAAACTTAATGATGTAGGTTACTGGCAGAAATTGAAGTTTCATGTCTGAGAAGCAGCCAAGTGCAATCCCCCCACAGTAGAGACCGTGGCCTGGTTATTCCTGGGCCATGGCCTCACTTAGGCCAGGACTACAGGAGTGTGAGAAGGGAGAGAGGAACATGCTCGCAGATGTGGGTTCTGGGGAGGAGAAGCAAACTGGGACAGGCATTGTCTCAGTCAGTCATCCTTTGAAGTTTCCAAAGACCTCTCAGGAATCTGCTCTTGTCCATATGGGCCCTACCTTCCACGTGTGGCCTCATGGGTCTAAACTAAACCAGAAGTTGATATAAAATTGCAGTATGGATGCCAGCTTTTGATGCCAATTACACTACTGATGGTAATAGCATATGTCCCAGCACTGAGAAGGTCTAAAGTCCTTCCCAACCCTCTCTTCAGAACACCCCCATGACATACTAGAGGGCCCACAGTATCTTCAGGAAGGCAATATGTACAAGAATCAGTAACTGATCAGTCTCATATAAGAACGAGCAATGATAACTTATTATCTGCTTGGCAGAAGTAATGAACTTCTATGCAGTGAGAACCGCATACCACATGGTCCACACCGTCCAGGAGATTACCTTCATCAGGTGGACTTTCATGACAAGCTCCAAGGCTAGAACCACAGAGCCAGCTGTTTCCCATCTCAACACCCATCTTCCTTTCTGACTCACAGCACCCAGATTTCATTTGGGGTGGCAGTGTGCCCTGTTAAAGTACTCACTTCCCCAGACTCTCTTGCAGCTAGGAGAGGCTACGTGTCAGGCCCTGGCAGAGAAGAAATACTAGAACTTTCTAGTGGGGTGTTTCTGAGAAAGTTAGTGCTTCCATGATGAAAAAGTCTGACTGACTATACACATCCTTTGTCCTTTGCTTCTCTTCTTCGTTCTACCAGAAACATGGACAGGATACCCAAGCAGTCATCACCTTATCATAAGGAAAGTCACATGCTAAGGATGGTGCAGTGGGAGAGGGGATGATTCCTTGGCCGACAGCACCAGCTTTGGGACCCCTGACTCTAGTCTCTTTGCTATTTGAGAACATGCCTCCATTTGTCTAAATGCTGAAGTCAAGTATCAGTTGTATGCAAGAGACCCCATGACCCTGATGAAGAGACTGAGGCTCTAAGTGTTTTATCTGGAGTCACACAATCAACATAGTAGTTTTCTCTTTACCTGTGGTTTTGTTTTTCCAGTTTCAGTTACCCATGGCTAACTGGAGTTCAAAAATATTAAATGGAAAATTCTAGAAATAAACAATTTAGGCTGGGAATGTAGCTCGGTGGTAAAGTGCTTGCTGAGCATGCTCAAGGCTCTGGATTCAATTCCCAACACCACAAAAGCAGCCTTTCATTACAGAATATTGGTATGACTGATGTATTTATTAATAGTTATTGTAGTTAATCTCTTCTTCCTGTATCTAATTTATAAACTGAACTTTATCATAAGTATTTATGTATAAAAAAATCATACTACATGTAGGGTTGAGTACTCTGTGGTTTCAGGCATCAGCAGAATGTCTTAGATATGTCTCCCCCGGAGAAGAGGGGGCTATCGTAGCTGGAAGTCACAGAGCTGGGGCTTTAACTCAGCTCTTCAGACACATAACCCAGTGTTTTTCCCAGTAAAACCTGGGCTCTGTGAAGACAAGGGCCTCACCAGCCAGGTAAAATTGTGAGCCCGAAGCTAAAACACTGCATATTTTCTCTAATTACTAGTGTGAAAGTACAATTCAGGTTTGTAGCTTGGCTGCTGGAGTCTGCAGCCCCAGGTAGAACTGACTTTTGATCATTCCTCAACAGGCATAGAAATTAAAGTACAAAAACATGGAAAGGACCCTGTATTTCTTCTGTTCATTCTGGTTTGGGTGAAACCAGTAATCACCAACGCTTTCATTTAATCCTTCCGTGCGAATTTTAGATTTGGGTCTTTACATCTTCTCCTCTTACTCTTACTTGTTTTTATTTTTATTATAATGATTAATTATATTAATCGTACAAATTAATGGGTTTGTAACATTTCCAGTGGGTTTTTTTTACCTTAAGAAAAAGCATAATGAAGTAAGACGGGGTGTTGACATTCTTTTCACCACACAAACTAGTTTTTACAAAATGAGAAAAAAAATGATAAATAACTTCATAGGAGCTTATGCAGTGTCCTTTTGAAAAACACCTTCAGGCTGGGGATATAGCTCAGTGGTAGAGCATTTGCCTAGCATATACAAAGCTCTGGGTTTAACCCCCAATACTGGAAAAAGAAAATTTTGCATATTTTTTTTTTTGGCTACTTATTCTGTATCTGGAACAAAATGATTCCTTCCCTCTGTTTCCATTTTTAAATGTTTTGCATATGTGTAATAAATATGTCATCCCAAACAGGCTTTCCTGCAAAGAAACATGGCTCAGGACTAAGGCCAGATGGAGGGATAGGGACATTCCATGTGCCTCTCTGGAAGGCCACTTTGCTATCAGTGTGCGTGAGGCTGACACATGGACGCCCACACTGGTTCAGGGAGAGAGAGGGTAAGGGGCCCCAGCAGAGGCTGGGCTGGGGAGCAAGCTGGCTCCTGGCATTCTCATTAAATTTATATGACCCTACAGGGAAAGCGAGGCTGCAGGGGCTGGCCCTTACCAGGCGGTGAGAAAAGGAGAGGGAAGGAAAAGAGGTTCCTTTCAATTATCTCCTCCATACGTTTCCATGGCGATGGCTCCGGAAGCTGGTCAGAACTTTCTCAGTGGAAACAAACAGCGGCTCTCATTCACCCTCTCCAGGCCCGCTGGCCACACTGGCCGCTTGTGCAGTCTGGGCACAGAGGACCCCAGGGAGGGCCATGGGGGCTGCTGAGCCTTTCTTTTGTCAGCTGCTCTCAGGGACAGCAGGGGAGTCATGAAGCCGCCTCCGAAGGCCAGACCTGGAGGTGCTTTGGTATGGAGGGCACTGCCTCCCTTGCTGGATGCACAGTGACCAATCCATCCTCCAGGACACCACTGTGGGAGCAGCCTGCTGCCCTACTTCTCCGGCACGCAGCATGAACAATGTGGAGGTCTGAATCTGGGTCCTTTTGATGGTAACCGCTGCTGTAACCACTTGAATTTTTTTCTCCTTGCCTTTGATTCCTTTTTACACACATAGCTGATCAAAGTGTTAATATATTATAAATATTATGAACATGGAAACTCTCTAACATCTTCTCTGTCACACCCATGCATTGTCCACATCTGAACCCACTGAGCAGCTGGCACCATTCTGCTTGCCCCTTATAATTCTACAGGTCGGTCTCACTTCATCCTTCGACAGGTTTATATCTCCCTCTGCTTCTGACTCAGTGGTTTAATCAGAAGTGACAATGCCAGCACCTGCAGGCCAGTGCTTGCTGGAGCTGATTCAGACACCAGGGAGCTCTGTTAGGGTCCCCAGGATGATAAAATGACCCCTTTTAGGATCAGTCAAGAGGCCCCCAAATTCTACCTGTGCTTGAGAAGCAGAGGGCTTCAGTCTGACCAATAAGACTCTGGTTTTTGTAGTGATTCCAAAAACCCAGCTGGCTACCCAAGAATCTCCTGGAAGAGTTTTTAACATCTCCAGGGGTTCCACATCTAGAGAATCCAATCCAGTAGATCTGGGTGGGCCTGAGGTTCTGTCTTTGCTAAAACTCGCTGGTCAGTTCTGGTGTGTGGATATGCTTGAAACAGCAGCTTAACCCAGTAGACAGGGGAACAAAAATCCCATCCTCGCTTCTCCATCCCCCTCATCATATCCTCTGAAGAAAAATAAGCACCTCCAAAGAAAAATAAGCTATGGTGCAGGTGAGACTCACCAACAAGAACACAGGGACCCAAAAGGACAAGAAGCCACGCCCCTTCAAGCATTATCCTGACTGTAAGGTCTTTCAGACAAGAGCCTGGGGGCCAGGTTGACTTTTACCCCCACTATTCCTGCCATGCAGCTGACACTCATTAGGAACCTGAGGATGGAATACAGCCAGTGGATGCAGGAATTTGGAGAGTGGAGGAATGAAGACAGGCCCGACAAGTTTCAGACCTCCAGTATCTTTTCCATCAGAGGATTCCTGCCTCCTGGAGGCTGTCAGCCACCTCCTCACACTGACATGTCCTTGTAAGGTACAGAAGGAGCCTCAGTGGGCAACACCTGGGCTGGTCTGCAGGCTTAGGCCCCACACCCTTCCCCCAAGCAGCTGTGCTCTGGCAGTTGTGTGCACCCTGTCTTCTGCCTGGAAGTCACCCCGCTCTGCTCTGCTAAGCAAACCCCCGAGAGTCATCCCAGGTGCTCACTCCTTGGGAACCTGTGGTGGGTGAGGAGTCTGACAATGTAGCTCAGCTGGATTAGGCTTCCCAGAATTCTCTTCCCTGAGTGGCTCCAGGTTGGCACGGGCCACAGGAAACATGTTCTATTGGATGTGGAAAGCACAAATAGCCATAAAGAGAAGCAGTCATTTCTCTCAAGACTTCAAGGCCTGAGCGGGCACAAGATCTGCAGCGCTCACATTCCTGCTGGGTGTCCTCCTCAGGTTCTCCGAGTCCTGGACCTATGGCCTGTTGGGCTCCTGAGGAGGGGTACCAGCAACTCCCACAGTTACCAGTAACCATGAAGTTGTAGGCTTATTTGGGGGTGCTGAGAGAGGACATGGGCTCTGAGCAGTTTGGGGTGCTGAGAGAGGACATGGGCTCTGAGCAGTTTGGCCTGCCTCCCCCCCCCCCCGCCCCCGTCACCTGCAGGGTTTTCTTCCTGGCGGATGCCCTTGCTGACACAGGCTGCATCATCAGATACAGCAGGAACAGCTCACCTGGACTGCAACTAACCCCGACAAAGGCACAGGGTCAATCCTCTAATAAAATCCTTACTCTGTCTTAAGGTTCTGCACCTCTAATAAAACCCCTGACTGATGCTGAAGCCACATGGTCATCAACCCCATGCCTCTTCCCCAGAGTTCCCCGGTCCTCTTTCTGCAGTTCCCTGTCCTGATGGTTTTCACACTGCACTGTAACCACTTTTCATGTCTCTGCGGATTGTAAGGGGACAGCTATCCTTCCTGCCCTCATCTTGCCAGGGCCGAGCATATTTGTCCTCACAGCTGAAACTTGATAAACACTTATTAAATTAAGCCTAGTCTCTCCGCAGGGCTTCACTCTTACTGTAGTTGTGATGGGCTGTCTGATAAGAGGCCTGGCCCCTGAGATAAACAGACCAGGATATGAAATCCGGCTCTGCCTCCCCCAAACTTTGCGATCTTGGTAAGTCATTTAACCTTCCTGAGCCTTGTTTTCCTAACTGTGAAATATCATCCACATTATAGATTTGTCAGAAGGATTAAAAAGATAGGCAGGGAGCACTTAGAACATTCTAGGCAAGTCTTATTGCTGCTTCTGTTGGAATGTTATTTATTTACCTTCCCATCCCACATCTCTGGCCTAATATCTGTTCACTTTTAATGCAGAAGAGAGAATTCACAGCAGTCACTTCTGTGTATTAAACTTTCCTGGTGGCAGTGCCTGTCCCCAGCAATGGCAGTGAGAGCATGCACAGCCTGCTCCCAGCGCAGGGTGCAGCCCAGCACATGGCCTCCAGCTGAGGCTGGGCCAGCTGGAGGCCCCCTCGCCAGACAGAGTGAAGGGCAGCAGGGTTTGCTGTTGGGAACAGCTGAGGCGGCAGACACTGCCACAGCTGCTCTCACCCACAGCCCTGCATTTTGGAATGTTGAGCCCCTCAAATATGCCATGTGATGGAGCACACACGTGTGCACACAGATATTTGTGTACAAATACTTCAGCGCACTATGACCGCATGGGCCTTGTGAAAATCTACGTTGTTTACAATCCCCCCCCCCCCATCTCTCGATGACATGGAAACTAAGGTCCTGTGGGAAGAGCACATTTTCAGTGACAAGCTCCGTGTACTATACCGTCTGTAAGACTGAGGACAGACCTAAGACACACTGCCTCTGCCAGGGATCTTACAGAGGGGTAGGCAGAGGACAGGTGGGATGTGAGCCAGGCACTGTGTTGTGTTTCACAACCCTTGGAAAGAGCTGTCACTGGGCTTGATGGATTAGGAACCTAAGGCATAGAGAACTCATTTACATTGTTCCTAATCACACCATTAGCAGAGTTCAAATTGAGGCTCAGGTCTGTCTAGCTCCAGGGCCTATACCTGTAGCACATTTGGAGCCCAAGCAAAGTTGGTGGGTGTAAAGACATGCTTGGGCTGGGTCAGAAAAAACGGAAGACCCCTGAGCTAGGGACTCCTGGAGACCCCAACTCAGACCATCACTGTGGAAATGAGGGCACTTGAACCCAGAGGGGTGACACCACATAGTTGAACAGCCAAGGACAGGCAGTGTGCTGAAAGCTTGGGGCTCTCAGCCAGTGATCTTTCCCTTGTGTCCTTGACCTCTACACATGGCTATCAGCAAGTTGACTAAAGCAAAAGAATACATAATATATACAGTAATCATACCTGGCTTTTGGTCTACCTGTTTTCTAAGACCTAACATTGCTGTGTCTATAGTTATTCTGGTGAGTGCAAAGAACCAAAGAATGGTGACCTAGGCTGTCCCTGGTCCTCTCTTTTAACAGGCTATAAAAATAAAAGTTCACCTCCCTTTCCTGGGGGCAGTACTGTGAGCACACACTGAGGTCATGCCCACCTCGACTGGGTAGAAGGAACTTGCTGACTTCTCTGAAGGCACACGTCACACGACTTCCTTGACCCCTACTCAGATGCAGGACCAAGGCCTGGGCCACAAATGTTCATTTCCCCCATGGGAAACACTGGCATCCCCTCCCTACCCCACAGCCCTGTCACAAACAGGATGTAGAGACAGGATGTGTTAGGCTCAGCTAGAGGGGACATGGCTTGACCTGGATTTCCTAGCAATCTCACGACCTCATCAGCTCTTCTCACTGAATCTGGTCTAATTCCAAGGTGTGATAATCCCACGGCGTGTGGACATCTATCATCCACTTCCATGAATGAGCCACAGAGTTGGACCTGGGTCACACAGGAGGAAAATCAATGTGACAGCTAACAGCAGTCCCTGTCCTTGGGGGGTTTCCACAAAGGGATGAAGGCTGAGCCCTTCTCGCTGACACCAGTTCCAGCAATAAGCTTGTTAAGAAACAAGTTACTTAAAGGATAATAATTTCTTACACATTTCAAAAGGACTAGAAACCAGGTTGCCAGAAATTAGATTCCAGATTCTATGCCTAAAATGCAGAAAGCCACAACGAATTTCCTTTCAAAAATGTACTTTCCCTCTGTGTGAAATGCCTGGAATAGGCAAGATTAATTATAACAGAATGATGATTGCTTAAGGTTTTACAAGCAATAGGAGTGTCATAGCTAAAGGTCACCTTTCAGACTTTTATAGTCATCATCACGACCAATTTGAGGGTAATTCTGTAAATTCAAAAATAAACCCTTGTTCTGTACATTGAACGAATTCTACCTTAATAAAGCTATCATCAAAAATAAAAGCACTTTCCCAGAGCTGGGGTTGTGGCTCAGTAGTAGAGCACTTGTCTAGCATGTGTGAGGCTCTGGGTTCAATTCTCAGAACCACATATAAAAAGGTAGATAAAACAAAGGTCCATGAACAACTAATAAAAATATTTTTATAAAGCACTTTCCCACGAAAATTGCAGGTTTAAAAAATTTTTAAAATAGCTGTAGTATTTTGTATATGATTCTTGATATTGTACCTTTATCTGGAGATGGTAATGTGGTCTTCCATGCCTATTTAAAGAGGAAGAAAAAGTCGGGAGTCTTGAACAAGACTGCAGAACAGGATCAGGTTGGGGGAGAGAGACAACCTCAGAAACAGATTAGGGTATTTGGAGAAGCGTCTGCTTCCTCAATGATTTTTCCAGGTGGCTTTTGAATGTTAATATTGACAGGCAGAAACTATTTCTTATCACACTGTCATCAGTTAGGGGAGACAAAACACATGCTGGGTAATAGGTAAAGACCAGGGGCAGCCCTTCTGCACAGCAATTCCAGGCCTGGGACAATCCATTTCTAACTCTATTTCAAAGAGCCTGGGGGTACTCACTGAATTTGAAGCCAAGTGCCAGGAGAGCTCTTGGTACTATTGGGACCTGTAGAAAGTCCTGAGAAGAGGACAACAAGCTCTTGGGCTCAGAGCTCAGGCCATGCTGATTCATGTGGAGTTACAGGAGAACACAAGTGACCAGAGTCATCATCAAGGGCATGAACTGGGGACAGACTAGATTGATAAGATTACCGAGCACTTACTGCATGCCAGATAGCCTACTAAGTGAGGTAAGTATTACAAGTATTACCCATACTTTGTGGTTGTAGAACCTGTAGGCAGAAAGGCCAGGTAACTGACCTCAGTGTGATAAAACTGATATGGAAGAGCCTGAATTTGAGTCCAAAGAGTGAGGTATCAGATAGGGCAGCTTCCCTCCAAGGTCATAAAGACACTTGGGCTGGATTGAGATGTTTGCCTCCAGCTCTGGAACCTTAGGCTGGTTAATTCCCTCAAATAGTATATACTTCAGTGAGTTTATGTAAAAATCAAATGAAAAAATATAATGGAAGTGATCAGTGCAAAGGAATAAACAGTTCACCTCAGTTTCCCGGACCAGGGCTGAGATGCTGCGGTTGGATGGAACTTGCCCAAATGATGGGGGTGACCGTGGAGGATGGTGGGTGGGGCAAAGAGCTCCTAGGAGTCTCAGCACAGGAGCTGCAGCCTGACTGGGGAATAAGCAGCAAGGGATGAGAGGCCAGCTGGGTAGGTGGAAGACAGAACAGGAAGGGCGGGGAGAAAGAGGAAGCCAAGATGGGGGTGTAGCCAGTCAAGAAGCAGTGATGCCCAGAGCAAGGCAGAGGGCCACAGGAACTGAACAGAACACATGCAGAGCCTTCTCCCCTAAAGTCCAAGAGGAAATGGGGAGAAGATGGAGGCTTGAGGGGGAGAAAAGGAAGCTAACATAGTCCAAAGTCTTCATTCCCTGGATGAAACAACCCCGAGAGCAAAGTGATGCCCAGGTGCTGCGATGCTCACATAGAACGTCCACAAACCACGGCCCCCATCCTGCCGGCTCCCTCTCCTTGTATTTATCCGCCTGGTGACTCGTGCTGTATGTATTTAGATTTTTTCACTGTAAAGCAGTTCAACTGAAGTCACAGGTAATGAAAGAGAGTAAAACTAAATCAGTGAATTTTCAACTTTGGTGAAAGGCCCAGTAGAAAACAAATTATAAATATTGGCTAAGGTGAAGTTTTGAGATCTCTTTTGGACTCTCCTGCATCTATAGATAAATAACCATATGAGAGTAGAACTTACTCCTGTTTCCAAAAGAACCACAGATTGTAGTTATTTAATCGCAGCTATTTATTTATTGCTGACAAACCTGGCTAACCCTTAACCTCTCAATTTGCAGAAGCAACACAATTATAAATACTTGAGAATTAGAGTGGTCAGGAGCCAGGGTACTTAATGAAACCAAATTCAGGATTGGCTATTAGTGGATATGCAGCCAACTTAGTAACCTCTCTGTGCTTCCATTTCTGTATTTGTAAGCAGGAATAATGTTATATGGAACTTCACAGTGTTGTTCTATATAATAAATAGTCAATGTTAAGTAATTAGATCAGTTCTTGGTACATACTAAACACTCAATATTAAGTAATTAGATCAGTTCTTGGTACATACTAAACACTCAGTAAATTATATATCATGTATATAAATGATTTATATTATAAATTAGATAGTTTATATATCACATAAATAATTATGAAATGAGAATTACAACTGAATGAGCAGGGTAGAGTTTCTAGGAAAGCTTTTAAAAGGCATGTGCCTTTGGACCAGGTATGGTGGCACATGTCTGGAATCCTAGAAACTTAGGGGGCCAAGGCAGGGAGATTGCAAGTTTGAGGGCAGCCTCGGCAACTTAGACTCTGTCGCAAAATAAAATACACAGGCTGGAGGTGGGTAGCTCAGTGGTAGAGTGCTCACCCAGCATGCGTGAGCTCCTGGGTTCAATCCCCAGTACTAGGGGAGAAAAAAGGACAGGGGAATGTGCCTTTGGCCTTCTTCAAATTACCATCTTCCCTACACTTTGCTGTTTCTTCTCACCTAGAAGATGCAGCAGGCACTTTGAAGCCATGAGGAAAAAATGGACAGGGGCACAGTCTGGGTTCCTAAAGGCCTGCTGAGCCACGGGCCCAGCCCTGGACCTACCCACGGAGCAAAGATGTCTAGTGAGCCCTATGTTTATTTATACCACTATGTGTCAGTGTTTCTGTTGTTGATGGCCAGTCTCATTCCTCAGAGATCATTATGTTGACATTTCCCAGCCACCTCCAATGCCTCCCATCCCCAAAACCTTGCTTTCCAGGTATTTTTGAGAGTAGCTGTGGAGTAACAAGAAACTGAGCTAATGTTGACCTTTGGGGCCAGCGGACACAGATTCAAGTTTGGTGTAAAAAGTAGTCCCATCAATAGATGCTGTAACAGAAGAGGCTCTAATGAAAGCTCCCTGGATTATATTCTCATAACAGAATGTGGCACAACAGAGAGATAGTAAGACATTAAGAACAAATGGGGCCTTTGTTAAATTAGTGATGGGGGTGGGGAGGGTCTACTCTTTCTTGTTATCTACCTACCTACCTACTGATCTGCCTACCTGCCTCTATCTCTGTACCTCTGTTTGTGCAGGCCAACCTCACCTAGCTGCTAGCCCACTTGGCAAAGGTCGTCCAATGCTGGGATGGCTCAGTTGTACTAGAATTCTCACCTCTTGTCTCCCCCACAGAAGACCCACCACCTCCACCTTTGCTGGTCAGAGCTATCTTTCTGTAACTTTAAACTTCAGCTCTGTTTAATGCCAAATACCACTGGGAGAAGTGATGTGTTTTTTTAGAAACAGACATTCACATCAAAATTCATGCCATAATCCATAATGCATCCCTCCCCCAGAAGAGGTTTAGCTGGGGAAAGGGGAGGAAGGAGCATATGCTGAGGTCCCAGAGACAACTGGGGAGACTGGATCTGAAACGCGGGAGCCACGGGGCCAGTTGCTCCAGTCCCTGGGTCCCCCCTCAGTATCTCTGTCTCTAAGGGTGGGCTGCTGTAGGACTTGCCTGCTTTTGTTTACTGCTATCTCTTGCCTTTTGGATAAAAAGTAGAAGAAAATTTCTGCCCAGAAAACAACAGTATGAGTCAGCATGGTATTTTGGTTGGCAGACACTTTGCGGACACTAACCAGACACAACCAACTGGTTTGCCAGGTCATCCTCCATAGCTTGAATATTCAACTGCAAAGTTCCCAGCAAGCATTGTGATGGGAGGAACAGTGGAATTTTCCATGTGAACATATTTAAATTTTCAAGTCCAATGAATAAATTCTTAACATAAACGGTGTTCCAATTCTACTCAAATTATAACCTGACCTAGGCTTTCACAGTGATACTTTATCCTTAGAAATGAATACAAAAATAAAAGCAAAACCGCTTAGAAGATTTCATCTAAAATAATCTTCAATTGAAGAATAATCATCACCAGTTTGCAGCCATTACATTAAATATTGATTCAAGCAAGAATCACCAAAAGAATCTAAAACCATTAGGTAAAAGTTTGATGAGGAACAGGATATTTACAGACTCAGATAACCTCCCCACAGAATATGTATTCATTAAGAAGGAAAAATCGTAACTTCTCAGGGGAAACCTGGCAGATACCACATTCATCAATGATGAAAATTCATATCACCGATCAGGGGACAAACAAACATCATGTGATTCCTGATGTGGGGAGAAAAAAGGAACAAAGGAACCTCACTCAAGGAATACTTCACAAAACAACTGGCTCACAGTCTCTAGAAATGTCAGGACCATAAAAGACAAAGAAATGCTCTCAGATTGAATGTGGACAAAAAGACAGGAGTAATTTTTTTCTAAAGTACTGGACTGGAAAGTGAGTGCCACAAGACACATTATTGGGACAGTCGGACAAACCTGAGTATGAAATGTGTATTAAGAAAAGCCATAAAATCTCCTGTATTTGATAGTTAGATTATGGTTCTATCAAAGCATGTCCTTGTCCTTGGGAAATAGATGCTGAAGTATTTAGGGCTGAAGGTCATGGCATGTGCAACTTACTTTCAACTGGTTCAGCAATAATAATAATTAGTGGTACTGTGTATAGGGCAGGCAGACAAGAGCACGCCAACGTCAACAAGTGTGAGTCCAAGTGTAATTGACATGGAAGTCACCGCACAGTTCTTACAACTTTTCTGGAAGTTAAAAGTTTTTGAAAGTTAAAAAAAAAAAAAAAAAGAGTGCCATAGCTGTCAAACACCATGAATAGAGAAAAGAAGGATGAACTGTTTCAAAATTTTTAAAATGTTTAGGAAGACCTAAGTCTGAACCATTTGAAAATACAGAGGCAAATTGGCAATATTACAAATAAAGAGCCGGGGGCTGTTGACAGAGACAGACAGACTCGGGAGTGTATGTGCACATGACTATGTATGTTGAAAATTTTTTGTTAACCTCAGGAGGCCGTCAGTCTCTCTCTTGGCCACAGGAGTCATGCCATATTTTGCTAAGGAAAGGATATAAACATGGAAAGAATGACTCCCCACAACTGAGGGGAAGGAGAAGTACCCAGCCTAACTAAGGTTAGTACAAACTTAGTGAGTCACTTCCTCCTTAGGAGGAAGAACAAGCATTTCTTGCTTCCTGAAGGACTCAGAGATGCCGAGACACCTGACCTCTCTGCCTGACTCTTGCTACGTAAGCGGTCAACCAGGTCGGGGGCCACAGCCATTCACTCAAGTGCTTCAGTACCACCACAGGACCTCCGTGTTCAAAGTCAATGTCTACTCGAACCCCCTATCTACTTCAGCCTCCACGTCACTGGGTTCCTGAAAGGACACAACGAAACCAAAACAAGAGAAAGTCATGCTGCGGACACATTTATCCTCTCCCTTGACTGGGCCAGGGCCTTGGTTTTCTTTGGCACATCAACCCCGTGGTTCTTGGTCCTGAAACCAAACCTACGTTGCCCCTTGAGTTCAGAACTGGAGCTTTCTGGCCAAGCCGTCTTCCCTCCCAGAAGCTGCCTCTGTGCCAACAGCACACACACGTGGATGGATTAGGCAGAGCCGGGCTGTAAAGCACACACACGCTCTCCTAACGTCTGCTTCTCATTCCAGAAATACTTCATTCCTAAACCACTTCTATGCCTCTTTTGGCACAAAACAGTGCAAGTGGCTCGGTGCCAGAGGAAGTGTCTGTTTAGAGGTCTGAACTTTCTTTAAATTTCTTTACCTCAGAAGATCATAAATAGAACATTCTAGAATAATTATAACAAAAGTAGAAAAGGGAAGGGTTACCAGCAGGGAAAACACATTTGTTTGTGTGGTTTTTTAAGTTGCCTAAAAGAAATACTGAAAATATAGGAAAAAGCATAGCATTATCCTCTATGAGAGTAGAAATTACAGGGTCCAAGTTAGGACAAGGAAACAAAAGTATTTCCTTTAACAGGAAAGGTTGGAGAGCATTTGCCAGTTTCTGACACACATACACATATTCATTCTTATTTTAAGGTCACCTGGGAAAATGAGGTATGGGGAGGGGTTTTTAATTTTTTTTTTTTTTTACTTGGGAAGGTATTCCTGTTTTTGGCTTCTTTATGATTTCCATCCCATATTAAAATGGACACAAAACACGACAACCCATCTCAGTTGACTTACCTGTCTCCTCCCTTATTTCCAATTCTTAATTTGAGGTTTTTCTCACAAGAAACCATTTGAAATCAGTAATTCTTCCCCAAAGCCTCAGGTGTCACCAACTGGATGGCAGATCCTTTCTGAGCCACCTCGATGCATGCACATGCACAGGACCCGCAAGGGGAAAATAATGTCTAACCCCACGCCACACACACTCCACTGCCCACTCGATTTCCATCTGTGTAGACCCAAAAGGCACCTTCCTGGAAACCCGGATGGTGGGCAGAGAATGGGACACTTACTTTCTCTCCACTTCTGGTGTTGACACGGCGCTACAGAAACCAAGCGACTCCTAAGGAGAGAGAAAAGATTCGCAGTGTCAGGGCAGGCGGAGTAGCCGGCTTCATCTGATTAGCATAGAATATCACTCAAGAAGAAAAGGCAGAAGCAGAAATAGATGACTAAAGTCACTGTGCTTACTTCGATCTGGGACCGCAGCTGAAGTGATGTGGGGCTGGCGTCGGGTTTCTCCTAAAACAGAACAGATGCCGGTTTAACAAGACTCCCCAACGTGGCACACACCAGAGAGACAAATAGACGTGTAAGAAGAGACGGGAGGATTTGGGGAACGCAGGCTATACGGTGGGAGGAGATGGCCGAGATAAATGGATTTTCTGGAAAAACTCAAGTACTTTTTAAATGAGAGCTCTGGTCTCTTAAAATTGAACTGTTTACCAAACTTCGCTGCTGGACATTGCGAACAATTTTATTGCAGAAAAACACAATTTAACAGAAGGGTTCTGACAGTGGTGAAATCATTCTCTGGATATACTTAGACCAGGAGGATGCTGAATTGACTGCAGCCAGCTCAAGTTCAGCTTGTTTTTCAATGGCAATGGCATTCCAACCCGATTTTAAAGTTCTAAGCATATTCAAAGTACTCAGTAATGTAGGACTTGTTCCAAGGGTCTTGAGGAAACAGCTTATTGGATATTCTCTCTCAACCCTAAAAAAAAAACAGTATAATCCTAATACAAATGAACTGGCCTATCTGAAAATACACAAATAAAACCCCTCAGCATGCAGGTGATAAATGAAACATATACACACGATATAATAAGTGCACTGAAAGATCATTAAATCATAAAGGAGAGGTGAAGAAAAAATAATTTTAGAGATAAAACCATGTGGTGTGACACCCTCATTTACAGTAAAGGACAGCATATTCCCTTTGAAAGTAAAACAAAAGGGGAGAGATAAATGAGTTGCTTGTGATGAAAATAATGGGTTGAAATGACCTCTGTCAGTAAAATATGAAAATTGTACCACAGAGAGTTTCAGATAAAATTATGGGAAAAGAAGAGCTGTCCTAGTGCTCGGAGCTCAGAGCCACACTGCTCTCTGTCCTAAGTACAGAATAATTCTAAATGGACATAGATATAAATAAAGGTCCTCATCGATGAGAGGTCCACAGACAAGAAAAGGTCCCCCTGACTGTCAAATAGGAAGCAGGACTACGGGCAGTATTGAAGGAAGCCATAATTACCACTAACATTACACAATGATTAGTTTTTCTCCAATGGTCCTATTAAGAGATTCTCAACAACTGTCATATTCCTCAGGCTTGCCACATGCACTTTAGGAACCTCGTTAGTCTCAGCTAACATTCAGGAAGTGGGCAGGTCATCAGCAGTGATGCCTTCTCCTGTGCACCTACTTTATTAAAGCTGCATCTGATTTTTTAAAAATTATCAAAGTGACACATCTTAATGGACTTTCATCTCACTCACACTCTAGTCCCAGGTCCTTGTTTGCTATAAAAGAAATCAGGGTGTCCAGGCACAGTGGCACATGCCTGTAATCCCAGTGACTCAGGAGGCTGAGGCAGAAGGATCACAAATTCAAAGCTAGCCTCAGCAACTCAGCAAGACCTTGAATCAAAAAAAAAAAAAAAAAAAAAAAAAAAAAAAAAAAAAAAGGCCGGGATGTGACTTGGTGGTTAAGTGCCCCTGGGTTCAATCCCCAGTACCAATAGATAGATAGATAGATAGATAGACAGACAGACAGACAGACAGAGATCAGAGTGGCCTGAGGCCTCAGAGAACTCTCTCACTAACTTCATTTCATTTGCTGCCATTGTTTATACTGTTTATATTTCTGTATCAAACTTGATAGACACTAAAACAGTATATGGAAAATGTTGGAGTTCCAAATCCAGCTGGCATTCCATCAGACTCAGGCACACTGATAAAGAGGTAGATACATACTTTGGACACTCTTAATGCTTAGAGACCAACCCAGTTGCCCATACCTAGCCTTTTAGCATCACAGTGAAAGTTATGAACCTCAACAGCAGGGGTAAGTAAAAGTATAGTTTGCAATGTTTTTAACCCAAGTCTTTCTGTTCCAGAGTTGGTACAGAAACACCAGAATGGTGATGAATTTCTGCCAGTTCCTCTCAAATTTTCTCTTCAATTGCCCATTTAACAACCAGCTCCAGCCCATCTCCTTCCAGAATCGTCAACAAGAGTGACTGATTCAACTCACCCCCCCACCCCATTCTTACCTTTTCTTTAAGCTCTAACTTTCTACCTCAGTAGTAATAGTCCCTGGTAGGAAATTATCATCTTTCATTGTATACATCTACCAGCATCTTCCCAGTGGATTTGGTTAAGTATATCACTTGTCATGCCAAAGATGTAACACTCACAGTGTACTATGCAAAACATACCTGTTCAGGCATACAGAACAGTGGTTAACAACCTCCATAAATGATGATCAGGAAGTAACATTTAAAGGCTTCCCTTTCACATGTTACTTTGTTACTTGCAATAGGCATCTGATTGTGTTTTAGCTACTTTTTAGAAAACTGCTGGAGGGTATACTTAAAATTCATTGTGTTAAAAATAGTGGAGCCAGGTAATGCTTTCATGCAGAATATGTGTTTCATCAGAGAGAGTTTACTAGTATACCAACTGGAGATCTTGTTCAGGGATCTCTCTAGTGTTGTTTATTTTTTTTTTTCCCAGAACATGTAACAAAATTCTTTATTTGAAGGCACATCCTATTAATTTTATCACTCAAGGAAAGAGACTGTCAACATTGTTTAGAGGCATTTCTTAGAGAAAATCTATTCTAAAATAAACACATTACAAAACTGAGGAGAGGCTTATAAAATTATTCACTTAGTTAAGGACTTAAGAGATGCTTTGAGGAAAACAAAATGGACTTTTGGGAAAACACCCTTATTTATGAAACTGAAGGGGTCATGTGGTATCAAAGACAGTGGTGCATGTGCCTTTGTATACTATGAAATATATGACATATAAAAGAAGTGATAAAGATACAGCAAATATTTGTGGACCCATCCTAGTGTCTGAGAAATGGAATACAGGAGCAGAGTTAATGACAGCAGATACCCTGACATGCACTTAGATGAAACATCTTATGTGCAGAGTATGAAGAAGTCTTCAGTATGTTGTATGCACAAGTAAGAAGTTCTAGACAACTATTCTGTTCACACTGAAAAACACATAGGAATTGTTTTTGAAAAGCAGCAGGAGGAGCAGAGACAACTGAGTGAGGAGCTGAGGCAAGGTGCACAGCAACCAAGGGTGTGGTTCTCAGAAGAGCAGCAGTGGGGATCAGGCTCCGAGGGATCAGGCTCCAAAGGCTCCCAAGCATCCCTCTTCCTTATGCAGATTCCAGAGCACACTGGCTCCTTCTCTGTCCCCGTTCCAACCAGCATAATAGGAGGAAGGAGTGGAAAGATAACGTTCTAGAAAGCCAGATGGAGGGGGGAAAAGGGAGAAACAAGAATGAAAGATATACACCTCAATAATACCCTGCCACAGCTACTCTATTCAGAGGAAAACCGATGATCCATGGTTGAATTCCTAGGATGGAAATCATGGTGTTGATGGCAACAGTAAAAATTGTGAGTACCATTAAACGCAATCCCTGAGAACCTGTGCATTATTTGAGCATGTTATGGAAAGAAATGATCACTGGGAAAGAAGCTTCTTCCCTCCCTCACTGACAGTGTTTCAGTCACTGCTGCCAGGTAACAAATCATCCCAACAGTGGGACTAACCAACAAGCACTTTCTGATGCTCCCATATCCTGTGGGTAAGAATTCACAAGGACAATGGCAGAAAAGACTGTCTCTGCTCCAAGATGAGGGGTCTCAGTAGAGGGCATTCAGAGGCTGGGGGTGATTGGGTGGGTGGGCTGTGACCACGGTGAGTTCACTCCTTCACACACCTGGAGATGGATGCTGCCTAGTGGCTGGGGCCTACCCAGGGGCCACAGGCTGTGACCACTCATGGTGCTCCTTGTAGGGCTGCGAGGGCTGCTTGAGCTGCAATAGGAAGTGGAGTTGCAAGAAGCAGCACGTGGAGAGAGCCAGAAAGAGGCTACAGTCCCATCTGTACCACACCTGCCAGAGTCACAGCCTTCCCAGGTACAAGAGGGCTCCTGGGGCCACCTCAGTGGTGGGAGAGGAAAAAAAATCACATCGTAAGGAGAGCACTACAATGGGAGACATCCTTGTCGGCGAGGTTGGCAGTGACTGTCTGCAGGCTGACTGCCAAGGACACGGCGCGCACCTAAGTTTCAAAATGAAGAATTAGATGAGACCATTTATGCAAGGCAATGTCTGTAAGGATTATTTTGTGATTTTTACAGTTTCCTCCAGGAGAATAACTTGGCCTATATTTTAGCCTGAATCCACCACTTAAAGATTGAAATCATGTACATTTTAGGATACAACAATTATCCCTCTCTCATTTCAAACTAATATAGAAAACCTCAAATATACAAAAGTAAAGAGAACAGTATAATGAACTCCCAAATTTCTTCCACCCAACTCCAGTGATTATCATTTTATCTGCACCTCCCATCCACGTTTCAACCTTACTTTGAAGAGAATCCCAGACGTATCCGTATCATGAACTATCACAATTTTTAATGTGAAGAATTAGCTCTCAGGGCAGGTTCAGTGGTACATGCCTGTAATACTAGCTAATTGGAAGGCTGAGACAGGAGGATTATAAGTCCAAGGACCACTTGGGCAGGTGAGTGAAATCCTGTCTCAAAGTAGAATGAAAAGGGCTGGGGACATAGGTCACTGGTAGAGTCCTTGCCTAGCACGCATGAGGCCCTGGGTTCCATACCCACTACCACAAAAATAAAAACTAAAAACCACTTAGCTATCATGTGTTGGGGTTTTTTGAGTCTTAACTGCTGCTCATCTTGAGCCAATGACTCCATCACCGAGAATGTGACTCTTTCCTAGCACAAAAATTATATGCACGAAATTAAATTCCTCATCTATATTTTGCACAGGAACACAAAGAAAGCCATACCAAAGTTAAATGCAACCATACATTCATTAGGTAGACTGACAGAGCACAGTGGTACCCACAGTATATTCAGCTACTCAGGAGGCTGAAGCAGAAGGATAGCAAGTTCGAGGCCAAGCTGGGCAACAATAAATAGATGTATTAATGTGTGACTTTATATATTTACATTAAATGTGTGTTTATACAGACTTAAACATGCACATATATTTGAAGATAAAATCAGTAGTTTGCCAAAACGTGTCTTCCACCTGCTTGTCTATGAGCCTGCACACACACATTAGCGGCACTAAAAGGGTGTGGGTCAAATACAACTAAGTCTCTGACCTTAAATGGCTACATTTTGCTCTAAACTGCTACAACCCCCTCACACTGTACACCAAAGTCAAAAGTCCCCAAGGGCCATATAAGTCCTGGAAAACAGATACCAGGCTCTGGTCCCCACTCCAGCCTCGTTTCCAGCTTCTTGTGGAAATCCACCTTTTTCCCTTCCTCACTGCTGCCAGGACCCCAAGACAAATGAACTTTACAGCTGGAAAAGGAGGGATAAGCCTCTGTGCTGTTCCAAAAGCAGGGAGGAAGAGCACCCGGCGCCCACCAGCTCCAAGGAGTGCCAAGTTCTCCTCCTCCACACTGGGTGCAGGAAGGAGGAGGTGGAAAAAGCCAGACACAGCTGCTTGCTTAGCCATGTGCAGCCAACTGCCCTGCGCTGGACTGACTGACGGGGGTCCCAGCTCTCCAGGAGGGAAGCAGAGGAGTCCCTGCTGGGGGCGGATTTTCCGCTTTCCATGAAGACATCATGGCTGTGATTTCTTCTAGGAGGCAAAGTATGCCTGTCTTTTTCTCAACAAATAACAGATAAACTAGACAAAGACTAAAATGCACAGGTAAACTTACAGGTAAATGCTGCTTCAACAAAAGGAAAAACCTAGGCTTGGCTTTTACCTGGTTTCGATCCTACTACCAATGAGTTCACACTATCAAATTCCAGTAGGTTTTTGTCAAATTTTAAAGCAGGTCTCTAAAAATATCATTGCACCTTTCTATTTCTTTGAAATTCAAAAAGACCCTATTTACGAATTCCGAGGAGTTCAAGCTTGATCCCTGTACCTCTCTGGCCCTAGGTAGCCTCATTTTTCACCTTTCCCAGAGTCACACAAGACGAGCTGCCAGCAACACATGGACGGGCGCAAGGCAATGGCAGATGTTGATTCCAGGGTACCAGAAATTTGACATACCTAAATTCCAATTCTCATCTTAATCTGGAAACCAGGCTCTCCTTGTCTGACTTCTCTATTGCAGGGGATCAATGGGACATCTGTTCATTTTACAGTAACTTAAAACTCAGCACTGTCTGGGAAGTCCTCTCCCTACCCATTGGCTCCGCCAGTAGGAATATTGCTTCTCTCCATTCCTCTGCTCTCTGCATCCACCCAACACATTCCACTCAAGGTTCTTTGCATCTCAGGTCCCTGGATTGTCACTGTAGGGTGATGTGGGAGGTATATCTGGGGGTTGAGGTTCAGTTCCAGTTCTGCTCCCAACAACCGTGAGACCTTTAGACCTTGGTTTTATTTGTTTGGGTTTGATTTTTTTCAGTGGCAGTGGAAGACAGATGAACCACTTGATTACTCCAGGTTCTTTGTTTGGGCAGTAAATTCCCATAATGAAGTCATGTATCGCCCATTCAATCACTACTGCCAAATAAATCTTGAAATAATACTCAAAGTCCTTGCTGTTCATCATCAGCATCACCTGGGAGTTTATTATAAATGCAGTCTTGGGCCAGGCGCAGTGGTGCACGCCTGTCATCCCAGGCATGAGGGAGTCTGGGGTAGGAGGATCACAAGTTCTAGGCCAGCCTTGACCACCTAGTGAGACCTTGTCTCAAACTTTAAAATAGGGGGTAGGTGGGGGTAGAGCTCAGTAGTAAAGCATCCCTGGGCTCAATCCCAGTACCAAAAAGATGGATAGATGATATATATATATATATAGATAGATAGATATAGATATATAGATATATAGATATAGATAGATAGATATAGATATAGATATAGATAGATAAGGAGGAAGGGAGGGGGATTTGGAGTTCCCTGCCCCCAGGCCTCTGGAATGAAATCCCCTGAGATCTTATGTTGAGTTCTGCTCAAGAAGCAGACTGTTAGGTCATTTTTCTGTTTCAAAACCTTCCAAGAGACCGTGCTGACAAAATAAATTCTGCATTTTGAAGGAGGGGCCCCTCCCAAGTCCTCTCCTTAGCAAACATGGGCCGTGTGCACTGTCCCCTGAGCACATTCCAAGTCTGGTGTCTTAATTCTGTTCATGCTGCCTGGAATGTCTATCCACACCCTCTTCATCCCTTAGACACAGCTCCACACACCCCTCTCATCAAAACTTTCCTGCCTCCCTGTGCTATAAATGAGTCACCGGCGTATGACCAACACAATAGCTACACATGCTGTTTGTTAAGTGTACCTATGTCGGCAAATCTTCTTGTTCTCTCATTTCCTCAACTAGACTGCAAATGCCCTCATAACAGGGATTCACTGTCCCTGCACAGTCCAACAAAACCTGTTTATTGAGCACTTATTACACACTAGGGCTCCAATTCAAGCACAAAAGGTATAACATCAAACAAGGCATGGAGCATCTCCACAAGAACACTGCTTTCCACGGCTGGCACAGCCCTTTCCGTGGAGGTGCTAATGTCTACTGAGTTGATTTTTAAAAATCTGATCAGTTTGCTGGTAAATTTGCTTCTTCCTTCTACTAATTTATGTTTGCAATTCTTTTTTTCTTTTAAAAAATATATTTATTTATTTATTTATTTTTACGTGGTGCTGAGGATCAAACCCAGTGCCTCACACATGCAAGGCAAGCATCCAACCACTGAGCCACAACCCTAGCCCCAGGCATGGATTTTTATGTTTTGATTCAAGATTTACTTTTGGATTGCACAGTTAACATCATAACTCATCCAGCAAATATTTCTTAAGAGATCTCCAATGTAGATCTATAAGAAATTAAAAGAAAATATTAGGATAGTTAATCACTTTTAGGTAAAACCCAGCACCCATTCGTGCCCTTGCACGTTGTATCTCACCCGTGCTCACAGGTGAAACAGGAAATGATAATCATTTTTGAGGGCTTCTATAGGTTCACAGCTTGGGATATGAAATTTTTATTATGAGTGAAAATGAATGGAAAACAACTCTTATCTCTTGTATCAATGAAGAAAGACCTCAAGGGAAAACATTTTTTTTCCCAGCAGAATACTATTTCACTGACTACAGCCTTAAAATCTACCCATATTTAACAAATCAGTGAAATTTTAGAAAGCTTGATAAGCAGTAAACCCTAATGTTGGAATTTCCCTGTGGTCATTAATGCTTTAAGGTAAAATAATGGAGTCTCTTGCTTTATCAGTCTATGTTCTCTTATTATTAATTACATATATATTTAGACTTCACTGTGTACCCTCCCCCATAAAAAAAAAAAGATACCCTTAGGACAGTTTATCAAATCTCAGTTCCATGTTACGTGATAAAAAAAAAAAAAGTTTTAAAGAGCTAATTTAAATGATATAAAGGATAGGGAAAGTCAAGATTGAAAGTAAAATCAATTTGGGAATTAAGTTAATTCACCAAATTCGGGCCATGGGACCCTATGCTGGAAACGGACCACGTAATCAGTTTTGAGACTGGTGTCATTGCACCTTGTTTTCAGATATTCACACATGACAATTTCTGCAACTGAATATTTCTTCTCTAGCTTCTGGAAAAGGGAATACTATATAGTCCTGAATGACACTGGGAGAAGGTTCTTGCAGAACTACCTGTGGCCCATCAGGTGTTAACGCTGGTCAAAACTGGAGTTGGGTGGGAACCCCTCTAAGGGTACAGGGCCCCACAGGGGGCTTCCCTAAAGTGCACACTCACTCCCCTCCCATTCAAAGGAGCTGACGGGATGCTTAGTGCATGGGCAGAAATCACACTGGGGAGACAGCAGAGAGAGCTTTGACATCTTGAAGCACAGCTAAGGAAAAACTGGTGAGAGTCACTCAAACTCACTCCCCGGTGAGTTGGTTAAATCAGGGATAATGTCAATCCGAGAGGGTCAAGCAGGGTGCTCTGGTGGGCTCATTTCAAACAGGACAGTATGGTTTTTTAACTTCTAAACTGTCACAGAAAACAACATTCTAGATCTTTCAGGCTACAAACCTAGCAATGCTGAATGGGTGCATACCATCTCACATAGCAGCAGGAATAACATAAAATAAAAATATAAAAATAAAAAATAGAAAGGGCTGGTGGCAGAGTTCAGTGGTTAAGTATCCCACCTCTAGATACCACATTTTCCAAGGGATCAAGGAAACCAGGACCATCTTCCCTAAAATGGTGTGTGGACATGATATCAGATGATCACCATCAATGGGAAAAACCGGGGCTGTGACACAGAAAAGGGAAAGAGGTTCCAAGGAGCAGAGGGCAGAGCTGCCCAGAGCAGAGCTGCCAGCCTTTTGTCATGGTGACCCCCTGACAATGACAACTCTGCTCTGGGGAAACTGGGAGGATCTGAGGTGAGAAAAAATACATTAAATTTTCAAATACTACCTAATGATTAAAGAAAATAAAACCAGAGTATCATGGAAGATAGTAAATTTTCATTTGGTATAAAACTTCCATATAAGATTTTTTTTTTCTGTTTTTAAAAATAAGAGCCTTGAGCTCGCTTCCTTGAAAATAACTTTTGTTTCAAAAAAATCAGGCTTTAGTCAGGCATGGTGGCACACACCTATAATCCCAGGGACTCGAGAGGCTGAGGTGGAAGTTCACAAGTTTAAAGTCAGCCTCGACAATTTAACAAGGCCCTAAGCAACTTAGTGAGACCCTGTCTTAAAAAAAAAAAAAAAAAAAAAATAGAAAGGGCTGGCGATATAGTTCAGTGGTTAAAGTAACCCTGGCTTTAATCCCTGATACAAAAAGAAAAAAAAAAAAATCAGGTTCTATGCTTGAAGGGGCTATAACTATTCTAGACCTAGTTTTAATGGATCCTCCTGATACTCTTGTTAGTCACTACTATCAAGAACAATACTCACACAACCAAATAACCAAAACGGTTTTAACCATTTTTACAAATATTTAAATATAGCAATATCTATTCCTAGGACCTAATAGCACTTGATTTAATTAACTTCATAGTGAAATTTCTCAGGAAAATATAAAAGATGTTAAATCTAGTTGGAGATTTTCAATTGGGTATTAACAAAATACTAACTAAATTCTAATATGCAGCCCAGTTCTGACGTTTAGTGCTCCTCACCCTGAGGCTGGCTTGGACACACTGGATTGGAGGGTCCCAGAACCCCAGTACCACATCTGGGCACTGCATCCTGGACTTCATGCCTGACCTTGAGCCAAACCCTTCTAAGAGCGCCAAGGTCCCCTCACATGTGTCTGTCATCAGCAGTGTGCTCCACAGTTGGGTGATGACGTGTCTGCCATCTTGTGTTCACTGCTCTTAGGAATCACATGCAGATACCCACTCGGGGACCAAGCTCCACCAAGCATTGTAAGAGAGGTTCTCAAGCTTAATTCACAACAGTGCCCTTGAATGCTTCTTAAGACAGATTGCTGGATCCCACCCCCAGAGTTTTAAGCTCAGTAGGTCTCAGGGTGGGCTCTACCAAATACATTTCCACCAGGTTCTGGGGTAAAGCTGAAGTTGTTGATTGGGGGAAGCCACATTTTGAAAATGGCTACCCCAGATCAAGGTGGCAGAGCTGCCTCTAGTCTGGGAGTCGGTGGTCTGCAGGTTGGAGGGAACCATTTATTTGGAGCCACATCTGAACTCTGGCCTGATCTTTTGTGTTTGACTAATGGTTTTAAAGTTAAAAGGAAAGAGAGGAACTCAATGTCATTTATTTAAAAGGGCAAACAGAGCCAGGTGTCTGAAAACAGAATAAATTATTGACAATATTTGGAAGCCATATTGACAGAAGATTCAAGTCCATCTGCTGCATGGGATGGGATCCTGCAGAAACTGGTCAGACCTCTCATTGACTACTGTGACTACTACTTGGCTGGAGTATAATCATTGGAAATTTTATAGCATAAATTATATCTCGCATTACATTTTTATGGTAAAATTAACTATGAGTCCTGGAACTAATGACTAAAGATTTTTGAATGGATGACCTTCAGACACTGGTGACAGCCTGTAACTGAACACATTCATGTAGTCGTTTATTCAACCAATAATTCCTAAGTGTCAGCTTGGTACTCAGTTGACAAGCTGAGTACCAGGTATATAAAGAATTATCACTGACCTTCAAGTGCTCAGAGTCATGTAAGAGAAGCAGAAAACAGAATATAACAAACCAAAAGCCTCCACGTTATCATATTAATACCATATGAACTGGTCAGTATAGAGCTTAGGTGTCTGAAGGTGGATTTTACAAAATTATGTGGCGTGATTGAACTGGGAATGACAAATTTTAATGACTCTTCTAATAAATGAGCTCATGTTTTGTCACGATGAGGTGCCATTATTATTGTTGTCTCTGTTGTTATGAAATCAAATGTGCTATCATGACATTTAATCACCTGTTTCCTCATGCTTTGAATCATACTTTCAAATCATTTTTTAAAGGCTCAAAATTAATGGCAATCCCAGTGCATTCTGAACCTACCTACTTCAACTTCACTTTTAAAATAAGTGGGGGAGGGGGAAAGTGCTGGGAGTGATATTGGCTAAATCACATTGTTCTATTATGTGTGCATATAAGTATGTAACAACAAATATCATGATGTACAAATATAATGCACCAATTTTTAAAATTGGGGGAGGATAAGTGGGGAATATGTATTTCATTTTATGAAGTGTTGCCTAACTCTAGAATCAAAAAGAAAGCAAACTGGACCTTTTGTTTTACAAAAACAAAATTTAAATCTTTTAAAAATCTGAAGTAAAATAAAATAAATGAACTTTAGAATTAATCATGTCTAATAAGTAAAACATTTTAAAGATGCACGGATGGATATTATTATTTGAGAATGAAAAAATTAAAACAAAAATTGTAGTCTCAGGACGTTGAGACAAATGCCAAACTTTATAGCTCAGGGCAAACTTTTTATTATAAATGCTTTCAAGATCAAGTTTAAAATGGAAACACAAGCAGACAAGGCTCCAAAGTAATATACATAAATGATATGTTTCTGTTCTTGTATAGTGATTTTCCTCTCTTCTGAGCATTAATCTTTGAGTGACTGACTCTATAAATTATTGAACTAAGTTCAAAAGCAAATGAAATTTAAAATACCCATTTATTGAATGGCAAAAGTGCCATGTTGAAATTGCTGTGATTTATCTGTTTCTTTAACGATTCCTGTAGCAAACTTACTTCATTGCTCAAAATTATTACCTGGTTGCATAGTTTACTCTGGCTTAAACATAAATCTATTCCCACTGTTCAGAACAGCAGCCATTTGTCAGGATCTCATTCATTCATTCACAGCCACAAGGTCCAATTTTTTCTTTCTACAGCTCTAAACTGGCACACTGTGGTACATGTAGATAGGACTCACCTTTTAGAAACTGATGAAGTTTGTGTGTACCACTGATGACTACAACAAGGGAGGCGTCAGGAGGAGTGACACCTAACCAGGACAGAGTTCACCCACCATGGTCGCCTGTTTAGAACCCGCGTAGTCCCAGCAGCTCAGGCACAGATGGGCACCATAAGGGCAAGCCTGTGGAGAGCCATGCATTTCTTGAGCATAATGCCTGTGGGTACTGCAACTGCAGCAAGTGCTGTGGTTAGAGTCTGGTCTAAAAGCTAACTTCTTCTCCACACCAAGAAGAGGGTCCTCTTGGGGCTGGGGGTATAGTTCAAATGGTATAGTGCTGACCAAGCTTGCAAGGGCTCCTGGATTCAATCACCAGAACCAAAAGAGGCAAGCAGGGGGCTCCTGCATTTCTCTCTTCCAGATTCACTTCGTGGAGACGTTGTGTGTGGGGAGCACATATTCAGGCTGGGGGTGTAGCTCAAACTTGCCTAACAGGTGTGAGGCCCTAGGTTCCATCCCTAGCACCACAAAAACAAAACCAAAAACCATGATCTCCACCTGGCAGAAAATTTGCCATATACATGATAATGGATGAAACTGCTCAATATATAAAGAATGTTGATAAGTGAATAAGAAAACCATAAGGTTAGACCAAAATGAATGAACAACTTTTTCAGACATGAATCATAGAAATAAAAATAAGAAAATATGCATGTTTGTACAAATAGTCAAAGAAATACAATTTTAAAAGCCTAATGAGACTACATTTTGCCAAACTGGTAGAGGGTTCCCCCCCCCCCGATAATATTTAATACAAGTTAGTATGTAATAAATGTTGCATATATGTTGCTGATAGGAGTGCAAACTATGAAATATTTCCTAGTAGTAATTTAACAGTATTTCAAGAGTCTTTAAAATAGTCTCACTTTACAATCTGCTAAGTTCATATCTAACAATTGTCCCAAAGGAGGTAAGATATTATGGTGAAGATGTACATTTAAAATGTTCATGGTAACTTATTATAGTAGCAAAATATTAAAAATTCCCTAAATAGCTAACATTGGAAAGTGCTTACATAAGTTATAATATATTCACAGAAAAGTATATAATCATTAAAAATAACAATACTGAAAAATACTTAGTAAGGGGGAAGTATTTCTTAGAGGAGGTTATGGAACATAAACAAGTATACGTTTTGGATATACACATATAATTAGTAGTCTAAACTCCACCAGACAGGAAGTTTGGTATATTTTGCTCACTGGTTTATCTCCAGAACTCAGCAGAGTATCTGATACTTAGTAGGTACTCAATATTTGCTGAAATATATATGTCAGGTGAAAGCCTGAGGTTATATCTGAGCTGGGAGCACAGTAGGGAGTCTAAGCACAACCTTCATTTTCTTTTTTAGGCCTTCCTGAATTTTCTAATTTTTCTACTGTGTGTATGTGTGTGTGTGTGTGTGTGTGTGTGTGTGTACATATGCTACTTTCACAATCAGAAAGCAAAACAAAATGTTCCTACTTAAATAATGATTTTTCTTAATATTATTCTTTATAGAGAACCAGTGTCAGATCTGGTTTGAAATCGACACGCAAACATGTGCACATGATTAAGGTCCCAGACCGTAGCCAGGACACTGGAGATCCATGACAAAAGATTTATGTTAACTTTTTAAAAATCACGTTGGTCATAGGATGACTAATTTCTTTTCTACAAATAGATCTTTGTGGAATATTTGTTATTTAAAGATGCATTATTGAAAGCATCATACACACACACACACACACACACACACCACAGTATCTTATTATTATTTTAAAATTATATTATAGAATTAAAGATCCTGAAGTATAAATAAGAATTTTCCTTACATTGTGTTACCTTCCCTTTTCCTGTAACTGCCATGTCAAATTCTCCTTTCTTACATCACAGAAAAGAATTACTGAAGTATTTTCTTATTTCTTTTTTTTTAATATATTTTTAGTTGTAGATGGACACAATCTCTTTATTTTATTCATTTATTTTTATGTGGTGCTTAGGATTGAATCTAGTGCCTCACCTGTGCTAGGCAAGTGTCTACCACTGAGCTACAACCCCATCCCTACTTGTTATTTCTTAGCTGGCCTCAATCACCTAAAAATTTCGAGGACGGTGATTAGAGCATCATTATTTCATACAAGATTATGCAGATTATATGCACTTTTTTATGTATGTACACAATCATTACGACAACTTCCCCCTAGCAGACAGCATTTTTTCTGAGGAAAATCTAAAAAAACCCAAAAAACCAAAACTTCAGAGGAGTACAGACAGGAAACATATTTGGCCCTTATGGTCAAGGGCAGAACACAGATGGACTACCCTTTCCCAGCATCTGCACCAGGGCAGGCAAAAGTGTCGGGTTCCCATACAATGACTAATGTGCCTGGGAAACAGGACAGGAGGGCTGACTGTGGCCTAAAACTGTATGTCCCTCTCAAAAGGTTAAAGTGAGCCAAGAAATATGACTGTTATTTACAGAATCAAGACAATAAAGAATTTTAAAGATGTGAACAGATCTTTCTTTTTTTTACTAACCCTACAGTGATAAGGTACCACTTCTAAGTCACCCCACCTTTGCCCTACCAGGTCCTCAAATAATGTATGTAGACTCAAAGTACCAACACTTGAGTTTTCACTCATTCTACAAAATTGAACAAGAGAATGCGAGAGTGCATTCATTTGCCACAAAACCTCCAGCTCAACAGAGAAACGATTAGCAGTCTAGTCTAAATTTTAAATATTATACCTTGTACATATTTAAAGTTGCTATGAAGACCCTCTTTGAATATTCTAAATTTGAATGTCACCAGACAAATGTCCTTAACAACTCATGGAAATGCTCATTATATGAAAGAGAAAAATGGGCTTCAAAAATGGAGAGGATGAATAAATGAGAGAAAGGTAGTAGAGGGCTGGGGATGTAGCTCAGTGGTAGAGCACTTGTCTGGCATGCAGGAGACCCTGGGTTCAATCCCCAGCACCACCAATAAATAAATAAATAAATGGTAATAAATAAATCAGAATATAGGAAATTTGAAAGTGGAGACATCATAGTACATGATGCCTAGTGTTCTATATGTGGTAGGAAAACAATAAATGTTTATAAATTGAATTTAAATTTTTATTGTTTTTAGTTCCTAGGTATTAATATTGTATAATTTGATTCACAAAACAAGAGGATTGTATTAAGGCAATAAAGCAAAACAATGAGAGAAACAGGTTCAAGGAAGGACAGAGTCATGTGAAGCTCTCTATATATATCCTCTATCACATGTGCCAAGGGCTTTGTTAGGGATTATATAGCCTGCCACTTGTCCTTGCTGATCCTAAGCAGACCACCAGGGGAAAACAAAATGGACTGCTTTGGGAACAAAAGCAAATAATTATTTTCTTGAAAATCTTTTAAATTGCAATTTATGCATTTTTAAAATCAAACTGATTCTTATCTATACCAAGGTGCGAGCAAATAACAGAAAGAGCAGCAAGACTCCCTTTGCATGTACTTCATAAACCCCAAGAACTACCAAGTGCCCACTGAGGCCACCCCACTAGTTCTCAAGTTCCCCACTGCTGGCAGTCACTGGATCTCCACCTATAAATTGAGTTCATCACAGTTTGGGTGAGTGTCTGCCAAAGGTCCATTTAGTAAAGGCTTGGTCCCCAAAGTGGCAATACAGGGAGGTGGCAGGAAACTATAGGGGGTGGGGACAAATGAGAGATGGTTAACTCATTGAGGGTGTGACCTGGAAGGGGATCATGAGACCCTCCCGGATCTCTTCCCCTTCCTGTATGACTTTGCTTCCTGGTTCATGAAGTGAGTGATTTACTCCACCACCCATTCCTGCCAATATGGCTGCCTTGCCAGAGGCACAAAGCAGTGGTGTCAATGGATCTGGGACTGGGGCCTCTAAAACCATGAACTCAAATAAACCTTTTCTTTTCACCAGTGAATTATCTCAGGTGTCTTATTATAGTAATACAAAACTGAATAATACAATCACAAAATCATTTCCCACTTCACTTCCTGCCCATCAATGCCAACTTTCATCAAGTGCTTGCCAACCTGGTGCCCCACACCATTCTGGGCACTATGTATACATGTGTTTGTTTATATATATATATATATATATATATATATATATATATGAAATATAAATATATATACACACACATAATATAGGTAATTATACATATCTATTGTATATGTATTATATAGAGAGAATTTTTTCATATTTAATCTTCTCAAAACCTGGTAAGATAGAAACCTTTACTATTTGCATTTTTACTAATGAAAAGACTGAGCATGGAGAGATCTTGCCCAAGAACACACACTAGAAGATGGTAACATTTACTGAGTACCTCTGTTGTGATCTGGGTACCTGCTCTTCACTGCTATGCTAATATCTATTGGTCCCTACAGTCAGTGCGCCATGCTGATAGCAGACTTCCTTTGGCCTCCTGAATCTCTATCCTCCTCCCCTACATCCTAGCCTGTGCTATCCTAGAGGGTGTTCTGTTTTGTTTTCTTCCTTCTAAGGCCATGTTTTCTGATACCTGCACAATGACCCTCATTTTTTCCCATCCACATTCAGCCTTGTGGCTGATTCTCTTCCACCTGCTACCAGACCTAGGAATGGACAGACATACAACTATTAACTGTTCTAGTTTCCTAGAGCCAATCCCACCCATCACCTGCTGTTCACCCAGACTTGAACTTCATAGTCAAGGACTGACCCTCTCCAGCAAATCCCTGCAATGAGGCCTCTCCAATGGGTGCATCTATCTGCAAGTGCTAGTCTCCCCTGCATGTCTCTGTAGAAGACCTCCTGCTATCAAGGACTCCTGCTAACAATGACTGGCTTTGTCTGGCAAAATCCAGACGTTCCTAAGAACAGTGTTGAATCTCACTTAAAACTACCGAAGTCCTCTGGAGGATGTTGGGTTACCTATTCCAAATATAAGCCAAGGAAGGTACACAAACAGCCCCAAGACACAAAGACACTGTTATGAGCTTGTGGTGGATGTGCAGGAGCTCCCTCTTCCTGCAAGCCACTGAGGGGCCTGCCACCTGTCATCTTGCAGTTAATTAGGTAACACTTGTGAAGGGTTTTGCGACATGTAGCACACGTGTTGTCCAGGATCTCACACATGACGCTCCACAATGCAAAACTTAGGAGCTATTTTTAAAATCCATCTAACAGTTGAGCAAATCTCAAGAGTGTTTCTTTTTGCAGATCACTGTAAATCCATTCCTCTTCCATTGAGGTACCTCTAAAAGGAGTACACAACTGGTGGGGATTATTGAAGAGATTACAAAGGATTTTTAAAACAAACCCCCCCCCCCGCCCCAACAACAACAATAAAAAAGCAAACTGATTATAATCCATGCTTAATTTTCAGAGAAACCACAGACTTCTTCATTTCATCTATTATTTTGAAAATAAGCAATTCAAGAAGAAAGGAGGGGATGAATTGCTCTGTGTCTGTGCATAGGTTACTTCCACATATGTGAGAGAGTCGCAGAGCTGGGGGCCATCCCAGGACACTCTGAAGAGGTTTCTGCAATGTCTCAGAATCTGTGAGGCCAACTTCTCTGAAGCCCTGGTCAGACTTGCTTGAGCAGCTCGGCCAAGTGCCTCGCGGGTGTAAGCTGAAGAGGAAGGTCACCTTCATCTCCCAAACTATTATTACAGCAGCTTTTCTGGCTTCAGGAAAAATAAAAGGTTTATTTTTAATTAATGAGGGCAGGTCACTAATTCCCTGTTTAAAAGAGCTTCCTTTTGCTAAAGGGAATCCTATGAATGAGTGGGCAGGTTTAATGAACTGCCTTTGGCTAAGAGGTTTGAGGGGAGTTCCTCACAATGGTTAAGTTCTTCCAACCACAGAGCCACGGGAGGTGCCTACACACATCTGAGTCTCTGCTTCGGGAGTCCACCACTGCCTCATGGTGACCTTTGTCCTGCTGGCTCTCGGGTGGTTGATAATATTTTTTCAGTTCTTAAATTTTGCAGGGACAGGCGCTAGCATGTTCTCAAGACCATCTGGACTTACCTTCAACTCTGCTTGCAGACAGCACTGTCTAGCACATCAAGTTCCTCAGTCAAACCTACACAGTGATTTCCATTGTTCTCATCCTTTACTAAAACAATCCTACACTCCATTTACTACAAAAGTAATACTTTTCCTCAATAATTGCATTACCAATCCTGTCTTCACCCCCAGAACTGTGACATAACATGGAGAACCTTCTAGAGAAAAGCATGTGTCAAGTACAAGTCAGAAAAGTATAACACCTCCCTCAGGCTCAGCATTTAAAAAGAAAGAAAGGAAGAAGCTCAAGCATTCGAAAATCAGTACCCGTGCCCCCGTAGAGTTATCAGAATTTCCTAGGCATATGAACGATTATCATTGGTTAATATCAACACCTAAATTATTGGCCTGCACATGCCAATAAGAACACTAAGTAACTTCCTCTTTCAAATTAAAAGTATTCAATACCATATTCTAAGTTCACTTGCCAATGGAAACCTACTTTCTCAACTGAAAAATAAAATAATATTGGTGGCACTCACCTTAGTTCCCACTACTCAGGAGGCTGGGGTGGGAGGATCACATGAGCCCAGGGGTTTGAGGCCAGCCTGGGTGCCATAGTGAGACCTTCATCATACCCCCACCATCTGCATTTTCCTGTCTGTGAAGACCACAGTGTTGACATCTGTTGATTAGACTCAGGCATAAGCTGGGCGTGTTACAGATTTTCCCTCTTGATTTCTCAACCCTTCTGGAACTAATGGAGGGGAAGCTCTTGAAAGGCACACATTTCCCTCACTGCTGCAGCCCAGAACGAGGCCCAATAAATATATGCTTCATACATTTTAAAAAAATTATTTCCCATAGTTCTCACTGCAGCCTTCAAAGGTGGGCATTGTTTGTCGCCTTACGGAGAAACTGAGGCAGGCAGAGATTTGGTAACTTGCCCCACCCACTTAGCTATCAGTGTCCGAGCCAGGATTGCCACAGGTGCTGCCTGCCTCCTGAGCTCGCTCTGAACCCCTCTGCTCTGCTGCCTCGGAGTCCCCTACAGTCGATTCCCACTAAAGCCATTTGCGTCCAACAGCATCCCCACATTTAGGGACACTCCAGAACTTCTTCCATTATATGCCTTCTGGCTCCGTCTTATGACCCAATGTCTAGCATTCTTGCGTTCTCCAGTGAAACGTTCAGTGCTTCATCTATTTCCTTTCACAACTACCCCTTTTTAGTAAATCCTGTGTAGACCACAGTATATAAACAAGCCTTGTGGGATGAATACCCCTGCTGTAAATATTAATGCTGGGCCTCTGGAAAGACACCCAAACTTTCAGTGTCCCTTCTCCAAGGGGGGCAGGCCAGGCTTCTCCAACTGCTTTTACCTGGGCTTTGTGAAAAGGAGCAATTTACCCAGTTTGTTCTTTCTTTTTAGTTTTTCATCTTTTGTTATCATTCTTTTCTTCTCTTCTGTCTGGCATACAAATATATCCAACTATCTCCATAAAACGACTGAGAGGAGAAAGGAAGGAAGGTGGGCTGCTGGTTCCTTCTCTACTCATCCATTGTTTCCATTCCTCAGAGCCAGAGTTCAAACTTGAGTTTCCAAGCCCCGCCCGTGGATCATTTAAGGCCATGCATCAAGGGAGGTGCTTATTCATGAGGACAAGCAAACATCAGAAGAAGCGTGAGAATGGCCCCGCTCCCTCCAGCTGCTTCTCTGACGCCACCTTTCCTGTCTGCTCTGTTGCTCCACAAGTGTGTCCAACAGTTCCTCTAACTACACTGCACACTCCGCCTCCTTCCCTCTCTCATCCGTTACTACCCACGCTAACCCCCCAGCAGCTTTGCCTTCACTGGCCCATTCATTCCATGGTCAATCAAGTTCTAAAGGCCTCCGACCAAAGGCCCGACCTTCACGTCCTCAGTTCCATTTCCACACCCAGGATCTCTGCTCCACATTATTGTGGATCGCAGCAATACTTTCTCCCTGTTTTCTTCCTCCCAAGTAAATACGGGTTCTCATGCCAAGATGAGCTTCCCCAGACATGTCCTCGGGTCACTGTCCCAATCCAAAACCTTCCTATGTCCCTCTGAACAACAGAACAACATCAAACTGTGAAACTGGAGTTCAAGGCTTCCACAGTATGGACACTACCTACTCCCCAAGGTACTGAATCTCACTAACTTCCTTGAAATTGAACTCCCCTGAGCCTGGTTAGCATCTCAAACATGAACTCAAACTAGCTAAATATTAAGTCGTTCAAACCACTACTGGGATGATGAGGAACTTCGGTGAGAAATCAATACACATGCCAGGTTCACACAGTCTCTAAAATGGTAAATATTTCCCTAAGGGGTCTCATTATTAAAACCATAGCAACATGCTAATACATTCATACAGGCTCTCACGTTCTCCAAAATAGTAAATATTTTCTTATAGTCTCATTATTAAAACCAAAGCAGCATTCCAATACACTGAGCAGCTTTCTTTAAAACTGGTGCCTTTCTTTATTTTTTTTCTATAGTAATAATTTTCCTATGTCTCTTCTCCTACATTCTTTTTTAATTTTTACTTTTATTTGTTCTAATTGGTTAAACATGATAGCAGAATGCATTTCTATTCATTGTACACAAATTGGAGCACAACTTTTCTTTCACTTGTTGTGTACGATGTAGAGTTGCACCACATGTGCAGTCATAATGAAGGTGAAAAGATGGGAAAAAACATCTCCTATATTCTTTATGATAGAATATTTTAGCTTTTGGGCATTCACTGCAACTGAAGTAGCTATGGTACAAAATCTAGAAACCAAACACGAAATTCTTCATTGTATCATTTACGACTTTTTTTTTTGGGGGGGGGTGGGCAGACTTACCAGGGATTGAACTCAGGGGCACTCGACCACTGGGCCACATCCCCAGTTCCATTTTATTTAGAGATAAAGGCTCACTGAGTTGCTTAGTGCCTCATCATTGCTGAGATTGGCTTTGAACTTGCAATCCTCCTGTCTCATCCTCCCAAGCTGCATTTTACATTTTTAAAGCAACTTTTTTTTTTTTTCATTCAAGGATGCTTTAAATGCAACTGTGATATATTTTTAAAAATCCTTATTCAAAATACCAGCACCCATGCAGATATCTGTTACTTTGGCTCAAAGAAAGCAATGTATGAATTAAAATTTATGTGAAAAGCAAGCACTGGGCAGGGATAAATCATTTCTTAAATGAACTCTAATGTTATCAATCCTTAAATGAAAATCTAGCCAAAATGATTCTTCTTAATTACAAAAAAATGTAACCATATAGATACTATATATATATATATATATATATATATATATATATATATATATAAAACTATATACATGTGCAAGTGCATCTTTAGTATCTTAATGACAAGTTATCAAGAGTTGGAAGTATCAACATTCAGTCAGGCTATGTGTCACCAAAGGGTCTTAGCACAACAGAAACTATACCAAAATGGAGATTTAAAAACTGTTGGATGGGCTGGGATATAGCTCAGTTGGTAAAGTGTGGCTTGCCTTGCATGCACAGCAACAACAAAATACTGGTGGAAAACCTATAAGAAATAAACCCTGCACAGAGACTCTGGCAAACACTCCCACCAAGGTCTTTGGGAAGAAATTTTTAAACAAATGAGGCCTGGGGATGTAGTTTGGAGGTAGAGCAAGTGCTTATTAGCATGCGCAAGGCCCTGAGTTCAATCCCCAGCACCAGAAAAACACACACACACACACAAAAACAAATTAATTAAATAAATAAATTTTCAAACAACTGGGAATTTCAAGGGGATTTCACGCTTCATATTAATTTCATCAAATTTTTTTGTTTGTTTGTTTGATTGTTTTTTGGTGCTGGGGATTAAACCCAGGACCTTGAAATGCTAGGCAAGTGCTCTGTTACTGAGCCACTTCCAAGATCAATTTCATCTAATTTTACAAACACAATTACTAAATGGCCAAAGGGCATTATTTTATTCCATACAGGCTTAGATACAGCCTTGTACATGGCGAGGACTCAATAAAGGTTGACCGAATGTAACTGCATAATACTAAATTTCATAAATCTTGTCCCCTCCTATTTCATCTGTGGTCTTTGAGTGGGAAAAAATTTATATTACATTCCTCTTTGTCCCTGGGGTTCACAGTAAGTGCTCAATCAATATTTAGTGACTGATTGAACTGTAGGATTACATACTTAACTGGAATTCATGAAACTGCTTAAATCAAAGGGCAAACCTAGAAGGCCAATTTAATGTCTGTGTCACAGATGGGTGGACAAAGCTTTTATAGAGCACCTCTGGGCAGCCTGTGGCACTATAGTGTGTTCATTTTTCACCTTATGTAGTTTCTGTTTACTGTGGAATGCCCCTTTAAGTGTGACGTATAATTAGGACTGTCCTACAGAGAAAACGTAATGCTGATAATTATGGCTCATGGGTTTACAGGGAGGTATGGCTCTCACCTCAAAAGGATCAATTCTGAGAACTTTAAGAACAGTCTGCAATAAGAAACATCTGTTCCAGATTACTTATAATCTCTTTTGTGATTTAGATACACAATCACTAATGTACCAGTGTGAAGCAGTGCTTTCCACAATCCTGGTCTGTTTCCTTGTAAACAAAACTACACACGACGCCGGCTCAAGATTCTACAAGTTTCTCATCGTGGTGGGCACTCATCGGCACTGATTCACAAGACACTCTCCAAATCTTTTGTTCCTCCTTTAGAACCTTGGGCTGACGTCTGCCAGGAAGATTTTCCCACTCAAAGCACTGATGTGAGAATTGTGCGTGCCCATGTTAGGCTAGGAGGGTGCTCCCTATACTCCGTAGTGACTGACTGTCAAGGTGACCCAGTTTCGTCATTTCATATGCATCCTACGACTGCATCCAGTAGTTCAGCTTTACCAACAGCACAAGGAAACCTTCTGTTGTCTGTTGTCAAATACAAATTGCAGTTTTTAGGATGACTGTGAATTCGCTTTGATATTAACTGCTCATATAGCCCTCAGATGTCATTGGTATAAAAAAGCCTCCCGTCTCTTACTTCAGTGGTATTGATGGCAGCTTCTGAAGCATTGCAGACACTTTAAAGAAGACAAAATTGAATTTGAGAATTCTACCATCAAAACTTCTAACTTCAGTATTTCTAGTCACATGACACCACCTGATTACAACTCTTTATAACTGGATATCCAGTTAATATGTATTGAGCCTCTGCAAAATGCAAGTCACCATGGGGCATGAGGCACTGTGGCGGCTACTGGAAAGGCCACAGAGCTGCAACTTAAAGCCAGCCATTTAGGTGTGCACCACTGGTGGAAGAGGTGAGGCTAGTACATGAGCATAATACATGATGCAAAAAAAAAAAAAAGAAAAAGAAAAGGGACACCATACCGTATGCGAAGAAAGATAAATCTGCAATGGAGATTTAGAAAGACAATGTTCACTTCCCTTGGAGAACCCAGGAAGAACCTACAGAGGAAGTGGCACTGGAGTAGAGCAGAATGAGAAAGACAGTGGATGACTGAAGGTGCAGAGGAGAAGGCGCTGTAAGGAAGGATGACGTCCTACATGACAAACCTCTTAATAAAAGCTAAGGTAGTCAGGCATGGTGGTGCAAACCTGGAATCCCAGCAGCTTGGGAGGCTGAGGCAGGAGGATGGCAAGTTCAAGGCCAGCCTCACCAACTTAGTGAGACTCTGTCTCAAAATAAAAAATAAAAAGGGCTCAGGGTATAGGCAGTGCTAGAGAACCCCTGGGTTCAATCCTCAGTACAGAAAATAAAGAAAGAAAGAAAGAAAAAATAGACAAGGTAGGGCCTTTTACCATATACTCAAGATAGATCAAAGACCTGGGCATAAAAGCTTAAAATTTAAAATGCTTAGATGGCATCACAAAAGGAAAGCCTCTCAACATTGAATTTGGCAATGATTTCTCAGATATGACACCATCATGGGTAATTTTAAAAAGAAATAAATGGGGCTTAATCAGAATTACAAAATTTGTGCATCAAAGGACACTATCAACTTAGGGAAGGACCACCCACAATGGAAAAAAAATATGTTCAAATCATATATCCATTGTAGGATTAATAGCCAGAATATATAAAGAACTCATACAATTTAATAGCAACAAAATAAACAGCTCCACTAACAAAAAAAGAAAGGACGTGTATAGACATTTCTGCAAAGAAGATATAAAGATGGTCAACAAGCATATAAAAAGATGTTCAACATGACTAATCATTAAGAAAATATAAGGCAAAACCACAGTGAGATACCATTGCATACCCATTAGGATAGAATTTTAAAAAATAGAAAATAACAAGTGTTGATAAGGATGTGGAGAAATTGGAAACCTATGTTCTGTTGGCAAGAATGCAAAAACTATGGAAAACAATATGAAGGTTCTGCAAAAAAAAAATTTACAAATAGAATTCCATATGATCTAACAATTCCACTTCTAGGTATATTCCCTCCTGAGGGATGGGGGGGGGGGATTGAACACAGAGACGCTGATATTTGCATACTCATGTTCCCAGCAACACTATTCATAATAATGAAATGGTGGAAGTAGTTGAGCTGCCAATGAATGAATAGAAAAACATAATATAGTATATAAATACAGTGGTATACTACTCAGCCTTAAAAAGGAAGGAAATTCTGACACATTCTAAAACATGGATGACCACTGAAGACATTACGCTCAGTGAAATATGCCAAGCACAAAAAGACAAATACTGTCTAATTTAACTTGCATGAGCTACCTGGAGTGGTCAAATTCATAGAGACAGAAAACAGAACAGTGGCTGCCAAGGGCTACGGGAAGCTTTTGTTTAATGGTAGGGGTTTCTATTGTGCAGGATGGAAAGGGTTCTGTGGGTGGATGGTGAGGATGTTTGTACAACAGGGAGAATTTGCCTACTGCCACCGAACTGTCCACTTAAAAAGTTAAGATGTGGCTAGAGGGATAGGTCAGTGGTAGCAGGCTTCCTAGCACATATACAGCCCTGCTACACAGCCCTGCTGAGGACAATGTCTTCCTAACCCTGTTCTGTGACCCTTCAGTCTCCTGCAGCTCTCTGCCCTCACTGATACCCAGAGCTTAGAACCCTGCCAGCCAGTTCCCTCCAGGCCGGACTCTTCTTTGCATATATGAATAAACCAGTCTCTCAGCATCTACGCTGATCTAGAAGGTGATCAGCGCATGTGGATTGCCTCTCTGGCATGCAGAGGGTAACATTGCTTCACATAATGGAAAAAATTAAATAACTTTAAATAAGCCAACCACTTTTATTTATAATAATATCTTTTTTGTTTCTACTTCATGCAGCTCAGAAACTGATTTCACTCATATCAACAAGACTCACCCTGAACCTCCTGATGAAGGTATTCTCTGAGGTTCACATGGTCAGCCAAAACAAATAAGAGAAAAAACAAATGGATTGCCCAACAGATTAAAATCTCACCCAAATGCTGGCTTGTGTTTGACATTTTCGACTCCTAAGTGACAGGCACCCAGCAATGAGAAGAATGTCCACCTGACCTGATCTATAGTCCAGCCCTCTACCTGTCCATCTTCAAATCAGGGAATATAGTCATGATGCCCATCTCCACTTGGAGAAAATGTGAGGTGAGATGGGAAGTGGGGGTTGGCAGGTGGACTGGTAGTTCCTGTGCATCTCCACTCTTGCCCCCCTGGACCCAGCTAGACTGGAACCTGGTGGGAATTGGGCAGAGTCTCCATTTCCCACTGTATCTTTAAACTATGGAAGTTGAACAAGGAATAAAGGGGACTGGGCAGATCAGATCCTGGCAGATGGGGCACTTTTTCCATTCTCCTTCCTTCCTGTTCTCCTTCTCTTTAGGATATTTTCCATTAATCCTGGCCACCGTTATTTGTAACGTTCTCTTCCTCCTTCCCTCTCCCACACACAGGCACACATACGCATGATCATAGAGGGACATTCGGTCTGTGCTAGAGACAAGGAATCATCCCCTGTCCAGGGTGTAGAGCACGAGGAGAAGGAAACGGCATGGAGAGGCGAGAGGAGGAATGGCCCTCGTCTGAGCACCTGCCACCATCTATCTGCTCACCTGCAGGAAGGTCTGTACACTGAGTCAGCTGCCCTGTGAGCAAAATCCGCCATTTCTTTCCAGACTATGAAGGGCTGGCTCTTTCGTGGGTCCCACTGGGCTTCCAACACTTTCATGATTATCTTTTCCCTCTCTGCTGTTCTGCAGTTCCATGTGACCGGACAATAGGCTCAGTTGTGTTAAATTACAAACAAGAGTTGCAGCCCCGGAGAGTTCGCTATCAGATGGAACAGAAAATCCAACAGGGGAGAGCCGAGCAACCCTGTGTTGGGGCTGCTGAGAGCTGTCAGTTTGGAAAGTGCTGGAGTACCAAATGTATTCGTCTATTTGATACCAGTCTTTATGGTTTAGCCTTGTTTCATCCTAGATTTTTGTTGTATTAAGACGACAGTCTATCCCTTAGAACCATATTAAGAACCAGGCTAATATAAGACAACTTTAAAGCAGGAAAGAGATCTTTTTTATTATCTAATATACTTTAATTGGGAGCCTTTCCTCCTCTAATTAGACATTTGAATCTCAACATATTTAACATTTTTATTACCTGCAGGTTCATTCTGTAATAAAGGTGCTTCTCCAGAATTATAGTTTCCAAAACTTTCTTGCTTTAAAAAGTTTTTCTTATTCATTTTTATTATTATTGTTTTAAAGCAAAAGGATAGCGTGCAAATTTCACTTTGAGGACAGGAATATAAATATCTCCAGCATGCACAAGTATTGCATTTGTTTAGCCTACAAATAGTTGATTATTTACTATGTGATGGGATCTCCTCTAGCCCCAAAGATACAGTGTCAGACAATGTACTTAGTGTGTGTTCCCTAAAGAAAGGTGAAAATAGAATTAAAAGTACAATAGATTTTGGAAATAGTGGGAAAGATGGTAAAACTTTCTGAAAACACTAAAAACCACTGAATTGTATACTTTAAAAGATGAACTTTATGGTATAAAAACTATACCCAATTAAAAAACTCATTTAAAAAGCCCCTTGGGAGTGTTCTGGGATAGTATGTACCATGTGTTTTCACATGGCAGGTATTCAATAAATGTTTTATAAAGAATACAAACAAAGCTGGGGATGTAGCTCAGTAGTGGAGCACTTGCTAGCATGCATGAAGCCCTGGGTTCCATTCCCAGCACCACAAACAAACAAGGATATCAGCTATAACATTTAATTAAAGAAGATAACTACGTGGAAAAAGAAACATTTGTACTTTTAAAATCTTGGCTACTGCTATAATTGGCATTTTCATTCTAACTATCACTGCTGCTTGAAGTCTAGCCCTGTTAAACTCAACCTTAGTTGTTTACTTCTACTGATCTAGCTTATGGTGTGGCAAGAGCAGGGTGATCATACCTGGCCAGGCTCAGAACCTAGCACTGCACTGCATTGTGTGTTGCAAGTGTCCTGACCCTAGCCAGAGGAGCCTGTCCTTCCAGCTAAGGTGCCCCTCTATCCAGCATCACTTCTTCCAGTTCATTTCTGAGGTCCTAGATTCATGTACCTCCGTGGGAACTGACAAGAGAGCTAGGGTTTATTGTAAGCAGATCTGTATCGGCCACCTACAGGATAGACAGTACAATCCTTATCTGTTTCTGTCTTGTCCCATTGTAAATGATCTTCCTGGAACACGAATTCTATTTGCTTTTTTACTAGCAATTTTCCCACAACACGGCATAAATTACTGAAAAACACCAGAAGCTCAGTATATGTTGCTGTTTGCCAACCCTTGGCATTCACTTTCAGGAACAATAGAGGATAGCATCATTTAGCCATCTGTAAAAGAGTTGTTGTATAATACTCTAAAATTATAATATTACATAACCCTCTAATATTAAGTAATTCTGTTGAACAAACTTCATTTTCAAGAAAAAAGAAAAGAAAATGTCTTTATTTTCTTTTACCTTCCTGAATGAAATTTTTCCCCTTAATTCTACTATCTGCTGTGTTCTGAAACAACGTAGGAAATAAAATTTAACAGATTGGTTTTTTTTTCTTGGTACCAGGGATTGAACCCAGAACACTTTACCACTGAGCCACATTCCCAGCCCTTTTTATTTTTTATTTCAGGACAGGGGCTCTCTAAGTGGCTCAAGCTGGCTTTGAACTTGCAATCCTCCTGCATCAGCCTCCCAAATCCCTGGGATTACAGGCATGTGCCACAGTGCTCGGCTTAACAGATTCTTTTAAATTCCGGATTGCTCCACAGAATTGCAAAGTAGGCCAAGTTGTTTGTCCCTATTTTAAATAATCCAGGTTTTGAACTTTGAGAATTTTGATATTGATTTTCTACATTTTCTGTCTCTTCATTTGTTAGCATTTCTCACCACTATAAGATGACTTTCTGTAGCAATAAATCACCTTCTTTTAACTTGCTGCTTCTAACCTGCTGTAGGTAAAACATCACATATGATTTTATGTGTGTATGCACAGAAGAGAAGAGAGAGAATACACCAAGTATATTGTCTTTGGAAAGAGGCTATTAAAATATTTTAATTTCATACTGCCTTTCCATTCAGTTTGAAAGTTTCAAGAATTGTATTTAAAGTAGAAGAAAGCAAGATACTGAGTAAATTCATTTTGTGTATTTGGTTCAGTTATTCTGGTGCTTCAACAACATATTCAGTATCTGGAAGGACATAAGCTAAGGTTGTAACTTTAGAAAACAATTTCAAGCATTCACTCCCTCTTTACTGAACTTGCTTTGGATTTTTAATAAATATATTATTGTAATTTATATAATAAAAAAATAATTTTAGTCAGGTGTGGTGGTGCACACCTTTAATCCCAGGGACTTGGGGGGCTGAGGCAGGAAGATTGCAAGTTGGAAGCCAGTCTGGGCAACTTAGTGATAGCTTGTCTCAAAACAAAACAACAACAACAGGAGAAGGAGGAGGAGGAGGAGGAGGAAGGGAGGGAGGGAGGGAGGGAGGAAGGAAGGAAGAAGAAAAATGGCTGGGTTCAACTCTCAGTACTGCTAAACAAATAAATAATTTTACACTAGTATATTATGCTTCATAACACTGCACTTCCATAATATATTACCCACGCATTTAAATAATCTGTGAACCAAGCTATCATGGACTCTTGCAGAGGTGGAAGAATCTCCAGATAAAAATGCAAGGCTACTGAGTGGGCTGGGGATTCAGAGAATTTTGGATTTTCCTCCTGATTTCAATCTCATCTCTGATACTTGATAGTTGTCAACTTTTATTAAGTCCTAGTTTTATAACAGTCTTATCAATAATTAGCATTTCTATTATAAATAACAATATTTATGATAAATGTTAGTTGAACTCCAGCATACACCCAAAAACTTTGCCAAGAGCCCTACAAATATGATTTCATTTAATATTTCCAACAACCTGATGAAGAAGATGTGGCACCGCATAAGGCCCTGGGTTCATTCCCCCATCAAAAAGGCACTGGCACCCCACCAGGCAGGGTAGGGCCTGTGAGTCCATCCAGAGGACATCCAGGCTGAAGCTGATGGAGCCTGGGTCTTCCCATCACCACCTTCCTCAAGAATGGTTTCTGCCTCTGCCCAGCTGAAATCAAATGATTGCTAATATCCACCTCCCAGGGTCATTAAAAGAAAAAAGGTAATAGATGTGGATGTCTTATCAATTATAATGTGCTTTCACAAATGTCAGTTTTGCGATAATTATCAGAATGATTATTATTACGGCCTCTTCCTATTTTGTTCATTCCTCCCTAATGAACAGTATTTTAGGCAGCAAAACAATACCCTGAGGTTCAGATGCACATAGTCATTCTAATAATACAGAAAAGCCTAATTGATAAATTATAATATCGCTGGCATTCAAAGAATTCATCAAAAATATTAAATAGTAAATTTTTTCTTATTAAAATTCTCCTTTATTTAAAAAAAATGTTTAATCTCCATGAGCTGAGCGGCGACTCCAATGAAGAATTCAGAAAAAATACCAAAACAGATTCCAAAAGATGAAAGAGATCAAAGGCATATCTTAAAGAAGAGAAGCCCACACCCTAAGGAGAAAGGACATACACATACAAACAAAAACTCCCTTTGAAATCACAGATGGAAATCTGTCTTCCTTTCGGCATCTTTGTTAAGAAGCCACGTCTCTGCTGTCGCACACATTAAAAAAACAAGGAACACCCCTACAAACACATCCAGATGTTCAGGAATATTCATGATGTGCTTCCAATTTGGTTTGGACTTGTCCTTGATTTATTTTTGATTAAGTTCCATCAGCTTCTGCTGAAGCCCAGGAGATGGATGGCATTGCTATTACACAAATTTAGAACATCTTCATACTCTAAATAATTGCAGAAAGTCTCTCAAACCATCCCTTATAAATAAATAATTTATGCTCTGGCCTTGGAATGTCAGATATAGAAGCAGTTTACAAACCCCTGAACTTGAACTCTAATTCCATTGCTAGAGGTGCAGAATTAAACCTCCACTTCTAATGCACGGACTGAAGTATCAAGGGAGGAATGGGAGGGGAGGGAAGCTAGAGATTGACATGTCAAGGAGAAAAAAGCTAGAGCCTGATTTTCTGTTTGGGGTAATACAGTGACAGATCCAAGAAAAGACAAGAGCTGGGCTCTGAGGATATCACATTAGGGTGGCTCCTTCCAGATAGTGAATACCTTGTTGAAAACTCAAAGTAACTGATCTCCTGCACAAAACAAATTTGCTCAACTCTTTGCCCTCTTGTTTTCTTCTATTTAGAATAAAATTTCTGCAACTCCCAAACTGAAAGAAAAGGCAGCTCCAAATTAAAGCCTATTGCTGAAATGGGTGCAATGACCTTCTGATAAGAGGTAGCCAGGGAAATCTCCAATTAATGATTCTGGTGACAGCGGGAGTATCTCCATGGTAGAGTGTTTTGCCTAGCATTCGTGAGGCCTGGGTCTCTTCCTAGCTCTGCAAATACAACAAGTACATGTGCAGGGGCCTACATTTGGTTATCCAGGACCAGTTCTTCCTGCCCTGAATTATGTCAGCACATCAGAGTAGTGCTAACAGGTCAGACTCAAACATGAACCTATGGACCAGGAGGCCGATGTCAGGTGTGTGTTGTGACAGCATCAAGGGCTTACAGCCCTGCCCCATGTGACTTGCAGGCTAACCCCTATATGTACCTATCTGCATAATCCCTTTCCAGATGCCAATGCTCCTTATGCTCCAAGAAGGGCCCTGGGGGACAGATGAGCCACTTAGTCTTCACCAAAGGTCTCATATTTAGATCTCAAACAATACCATCAAATAACATTACTGATCTAACCTCAGAAACCCAGCCCAAGGCCTTGAAAATAAACACTCATCACCCTCCTTTAAATTCCATCTCACTGCAAGACCATACTGCCTCTAGTGTGCCACAAATTAACGTTTTTAAATAGACTATAATTAGCTTATGATTAGCACAAATAACTCACACTGTAATCACCCATGACCAAAGTGTTAAATATAAGAATTTGGATGACATTACAGTTTTTGGCAACCTGATTTTGATACCCGAGGAGCTTCTTCACCCTCGGAAGGGTCCTGATTCCAAAAATAGCAATGCCCTTTTTCCTCCAGCCCTGGGAAAGTGCAGGATTCTGCCATCAATTGGCCTCTTTTTCTTGAGCTCCTGGGTATTTTCCCGACTGAGTATTAATTTGATTATCATTTAGGAATTTTCTCTGTCATATGTAAATGGAAGCAACAACAAAGCCCAGACTTTCTCCTTTCTGCCAAGCATTTGTATTTTTTTTTTTTAAAAAAGAATGCTCTTTTGGTTTTTAATCTCCCAAGCATAGTAGGTTTTGTTAATGCAAGTAAACAAAAAAGTCAGTCATTTCTAATTTCCTGGGAGTCAAAAGAGAAGAAGTTGAAGTTGTTGATTCATATTTGAAAAATCTGAAGACACCTCAACAATTAGACTGCTGTATCACCCAGAACATAGGTTTCCATAATCGCACAAGCAATCTGCAAAAGTGTTGGAGTTTAAGAGGAATGAAACATAAATTTATTGCTGGTTTAGTAAAATCTTAATAACCAGAGGTATAGGATGCCAAGATCAAATCCGGCATCAAGAGATCTGTTTATGCCCAAGTTCACTCAGTGCAATGTACAAAAACTGCTGACTAAATTGGGACCGAGCATCTGAGCACAAATGCGACTTTGTCTGAGAGGAGCCAGAGCAGGGAACCGCATTACCATCTGGCTTAAGATATAATGCCTCAGTGTATTTTGACATCAAGTGTGCGAATCCCACAGCAGAATGGAGCTCAGGCTCACCATCAAATGCCCACTGATTCTGATGGCAATCTGCAAGTCAACAGAAGCCCAAAGCTAGAGAATAATGGGAGTTAACAAGAGGAAACAAAACAAAAACAAATGCCTTTCAGAGCCACACTCATCAGAGGGCGTGGGCTTTTAGCAGGGTGATTTAGGATCATAAGCAAGGAGGTCCTCATTCTTATCCTATGGAAAAGAGGACAGGAATAGGGAGGGAGCACTTATCATCTTTGTTCTCAGCTCTGGGCACCTTTAGAAACACTAGGGACCCATGGATGGAGCTGGGGCAACCCTACAGTTCCTATCATTTTCATGGAGTTCAAATGTAAAGGAAACCCACTTTCCACATGCTTTGCTGTCTGTAGCAAACTGCAAAAGAAAAGCAACCCATAAAACAAAACAAAAACCCTCCCATGCCAAAACGTTACATGTAAACATTTAGATCACATGATAGTTTTGGTAACCTGGTTTTGATAATCCAGGGCTCCAAAAAGGCACCAGGCCTGGGCTTCCCTCAGCCTCTGGAAGGTCCTGATTCTAAAAATAATAAGGCTCTTCCTCACCCGGATCCCTCGAAAGCCCTGGGCAAGTGCTGGATTCTAGGGGAAAAAAAAAAAAAAGTCTTCCAGGCCCAAAGTGTTAAATGTAAACATCAAGATCACAGAGGGAACTATGGTGTGCCTGTCTATGTGAAGCCACAAGCAAAACAGGAGAAAGTTCACCTTGGCCAGCCAGTCATTGAGGGCAAAATGGCAATTACTTTTGTTTTGTCTTGTGGAGAGTAATGAATCACAACATTCTATGCTATCTCCTTATAGGATTAATAACCCAAGGACCTGTGAGAGAACAGTATGCAGCCTTCCCCATACCATTCAGACCTTAGTTTCTAGATATAGAAGAATGCTTCCAGTAGCTGGTAAAGGTCACATTTTTCTCCCTCAACTTTTAGCTTTGACCTTGACCTTTGAGGAAAGCTATTCGGCACTGCCCACACCTCCAAGCCAAACCAGGTCTGTCTTCCAAGTTCTCTGTGATTGTAGAGCCAAGTTATTGCTTCTTAGCATGCCTCCTAAACTTACTTAAACTAGGCCAGAGGCCCTCTTCATATTTCTGCACAGCATTTCAATAGTGTGTGTTCACTGTTTCACCCTCCACTAAAGGAATGCCTTTTTTTTTTCTTTTTTTTTTTTTTTTTGGTACCAGGGATTGAACCTAGGGGCCTTCAACTACTGAGCCACATCCCCAGCCCAGGAATACATCTTTTATTTGATGCTTACTGCTAATTTTTTTGGAATCATTAAATATTTTTAAATGATTACATACAGAGCTGGGCTCAGTAGCACACACCTGGAATCCCAACAACTTAGGGAGGCTGAGGCAGGAACATCACAAGTTCCAAACTAGGCTTGGCCACTCAGCCAAACCCTCTCAAAATTTAAAAAAAATAAAGGGCTGGGGATAGAGCTCAGCCTTTACATGCACAAGGTCCTGGGTTTAATCCTCAGCACCACACACACACAAAAAAAATTAAAAATAGAAAGGGGTGGGGATGTATCTCAGTGTTAGAGCGCCCCTATATTCAATTCTCCATATTGCAAAATAAATAAATAAGTGAACTGTAAATAATAATCAAGTGTGAGTAGGGGGGAAGATGAAACAGAAGTAGCAGGAAGAGGCTGATGGTGACTGTCCAGGCTGGCCACAGGCACAGGAAATTCATTATACTTTATTATGCTGTTTCTATATATTTAGCAAAAAGCTAAAAAACAAAACAAAAATCCCTGCACTCACGTGAATAAATATTAATGAAGTATTAATGAATAACAGATACTCTCCAGCATTACTGCAGGAATTTTTGAACTAAGAAGAGAAAGGAAGAAAAAGAAACAGTTACAAGCCACTTGCGGTTAATAGAGTTTTAGATTTTAATTCTCATGATAAGTATGTGATAATTTATCCCCATTATACAGATAGGGAAACTGAAGCTCCATGAGGGTAAGCACCTTGCCAGCGAAAGAGCCAGAATGGGAACCCTGTCCAACTCCTCCTGTACAGTTCATGGTCGTTTCTTACTTTCTACCCAAGCAGCAAGCTGGGAGCAAGGACTCCCACCTGGACTTGGAGCAGGTGGGTACAGCCTCAAGAAACCTGAGCAGCATAGACTGTACAATGCTTTCATTTACATTTCTAGTCCCTAAGTACAGAGTAAGGCTCTGCCCTGGCCTTCCTCTTCCTTCTACACACAGAGCTATGATAACGATTTGGCACGGAGCACAGGCCGGGCTTGGGCTGCCGACAAATACGTCATCATCCACAGTGAGCGTGCCACATCAACAGCCATCCAAGCTCGTTCTCTGCCAACATCCAAACAGATTCAACCTTAGGGATGCAGAGGCATCGAATGCTGCCAGTAATGAGAGGCCACCTTGAGTGTGTCCCTTCCTGGCCAGGGTGTCACTTTGACAGATGTCAAACTTAGCATCACTAGAGATGGGCCCCTTATGGAACTGGAAAGCTGCTGTCATTTCTGACTGCAGATTCTCCCAGCCAAAAAAGCACACAGTGTTCAGGGAGGTGCCAAATGTGGGGAAATATGGGCAACTTCCCTGCTGTTCAAAAGCACTAATGTCCCAGTGCCCAGCAGAGGCTGTGGCTGCTGCCAAACACAGCATTCCTTTAGGGCCCATTTGGTGCTAAATAAAAACTCTCCCCACGATTATAAATTTGAATCAGAATCTCTGCTTATACCGTTGAATTTTTACCCATCTGTACTCCCTGTTGGCGTCATCAAAACTGGCCCCAAGGACACATTATCAGGATCCGGGTGATTAGGTCCTCAAGAAATAGCTTGACATCTAGTCCAGAAAGTTAATTACTAACACAATTATCAAAAAAACTCCTCCCCCCAAGGTTAGATCAAGCATCTTTGCAGGCAGGTTATCTCTCTTGTTTGTTCTCTGGGTGACATGTAATTAACACTTACAGACAATGCATTTTTTTGAGTTTTTAAAGCCAAACATAAATATCTACATAGCTCTTCTGTCTATAGAATATTTCATTAAGCCCCCCAAAATCCACCCACAAGATTTAAAATGAAACCAAATCTTAAACTAATTCATCAAACAAACTCTCCCTACTGAGGGCTGTCAACGTAATACACATCCTGTGACTTTTGCCTTTCTAGAATACTTTAGGCTTCTACATGTTACAATTTCCTCTATTTTTAGTGGATCTTTTCTTCTGAAGACATCTCCCATTCTATAAAGTCCTCAGACCCAAAGCTGCTCCAAACCATGAGCATGGAGGCAGTTTATGTAACTGGTCCAAGGCAGAATTGGAAGTCTAGAAATAGACCTAAAATTCAGAAGTGATAAAACGGAGTGTTATGGATTGAAAGCCACGGTTTTACAATAAAGTGAGCTACCATCAGAAGTTGAATCTATGCTGAGCTGACCACGGAGAAAGGGAATTTCAAATAAATCATGAGTGTCACATGCCTGGCCTACATGATAGATAATCTCAAAACTTCTAGACTCCTGAAGTATGTGAGTGACATGTGAAACATCCCGCAAAAACTAACCTAATGTTCAGTAGTTTGGAAATTCCCCTTTACTGCTACAACTTGCCTGGAATTTCACAGAAAGAAAATCTGAATGTCAATTTGAGATCTTTTTTTTTTCTCACTAACTACAATTTAAAGAATGAACAGTCAACTTCCAGCCTGGCTTGAATTAGCTCCCATCAATTTTACCCACCACCAAGTTCTTACACCTTTGATGAGAACTAATTAAGCTCATGTGGTGTTTTTTTTCCCCAGACTGCCTTTTGCTGTTCTGGACCAGAGCACACCAAATTAGACCCATCTGTCTAAATGGGAAGGAGGTCATTTATCCCGCGGACAGGCAGGCTTCCTTTACAATCTAGAAGCTGCCTCCCAGGTTTCTGAACACCATGGGATGAAGGGTTACCCCAACTCTTGATCAGCTGGCATTTTAAGAGCAGTTTAATGTTGTATCATCATCTTCCAATTCACAGCCATCATTTCCTTGTACAGTGAGCTATTCGAGGAGATCAGCTACCACATTAGCATCTCAGGTCAAAACTGCAACATCAAGAATTAGGGGCCTGGGGCCAGGTGTGGTGGTACATGCCTATAATTCCAGTGACTACTTGGGAGGTTGAGGTAGGAGGACGATAAGTTTAAGACCAGCTTCAGCAACTTAGTGAGGTCCTAAGCAATTTAGTAAAACCCAGTCTTAAAATGAAAAAATAAAAATATAGGTGGGGGGCTGGGGATGTGGCTCCGTGGTTAAGAGCTCCTGGGTTCAATCCCTGTTACAAAAAAAAAAAAAAAAAACACACAAAAAACAGAATTAAGAGGTGTGGGTAGAGGGCTTGACTAGCACGTACTGAGGCCCTGGGTTTGATTCACAGCACCATAAAAATAAATAAATAAAGTGCAATATTTAAGTTATTGTTCTGTGGCAATACGCTGACATGAAGGTATGTTTTCATTTAACTATGCCCCAACAGGAGAGACTAGTTATTTTAGCAGGGCACAGGAGTCTTTTGACACATGAGGTCACTTTCTTAGAAAGAAAGAAATAACCTGGCTATTCACACATGCCAAAGGACAAAGTTATAGTGGGAAAAAAAAATATCCCTTGGCAACAATGATGGCCACCAGCCTGCCTGGGCCAAGGTGTCGGGGATCCTGGGACAGTCAAGGCTTTCTGCCATCCACCGACACTTCTCAGCCTCCACTGACTTAATTAAACTAATGCCCATCCCTGTGGACTACTAAATCGGTAAATGAGAAGCAAAGAGCATGAACTCATATTTGGCAGTCATGATATAACATCACTCCTGACCCAAGGACTCTTTTCTTAGGTTGAGTTGAGGAAAGAAATTAACATGCACAAGGACTTCAAGTGCATAGTTAGGTGGAAACACACCATGATCACTTATGGAATATATATCAATGGTATCCAACTACTTGTTGGGTCCCATCTAGACTGAGAACCCTTTTATATAACATGAGAACAAGTATTAATAAAAAGAATCAGGGCTGGGGATATAGCTCAGTTGGTAGAGTGCTTGCCTCACATGCACAAGGCTCAACTGGTAGAGTTCTTGCCTCATATGCACAATCCCCAGCACCACAAAAAAGAATGAAAGTAAGAATCACTTGTTCTTCATTAGTTCTAAATTAGTCACATAATTCTTGTTTTTTTTTTCAGTTCTTACCCTACGTAGATTTACTTAAAAAATATATTTTTTAAAGTTGCCGATGTGGTATTGAGATTTGAACCCAGGACCTCACACATGCCAGGCATGCGCTTTATCGCTGAGCCACAACACCAGTCCCTACCAAAAAAAAAAAAAAAAAAAAAAAAAAATTAACAGGACAAATAAGGCTTTAATTCATTCAGTATTTGTTAAACAGTTTTTAAAGACAAAGGGATGCTGTCATTCCAAACAGGTCCATACAGCCTCTTGCTATATTAGAGGATCCCAAAGGAGCTATCTGGATGAGTAAATACAGAGGGCTGAGCCTTTTCTTCTGCCACCTTAGGAGGCCCTGAGGCACATATAGTAAATGAAACAATTTGAAAATGAAGCCAATAGGCAGCAAATTTAATTGATAAGTACAAAAGTCTCCATAAGTTATTTAATTGCAAACATAAAATAAGGGAACACCAGCATACACTGAGATTATATAGAGTTCCTAAGCTATTTATTTATTTATTTATTTGGGGGGCATGCCAGGAATTGAACTCAAGGGCACTCTACCACTGAGCCACATCCCCAGCCCTATTTTGTGTTTTATTTAGAGACAGGGTCTCACTGAGTTGCTTAGCACCTTACTTTTGCTGAAGCTAGCTTTGAACTCGAGATTCTTCTGCCTCAGCCTCCTGAGCTACTGGGATTACAAGTATGTTCCACCGTGCCCAGCTTATTTATTTACTGTTTATCACAAAGCTCAAATGTTCCACTCATGATACATGTAAAGGTCTTTACAAAGCAGCCCAGTGAATTTCAACATCCCTAGGTGAGAGGAGAGACTAGAGTCACAAAAGATGGTGATCACAAAGAGATCTCAATGATGTGGAAGAAGAACTGTAAAAAAGCCAGAGGTGATATATATCAGGATTATATTGCTGATTTTAAAATGTCCAGAGAAACTCTGATAGCCCACCTCTAAAACACCAGGTTTTATCACCAGATGAGAGGTTGGTGATTTCTTGCTTCTTTAAATTTTTATTTAAAAAAAAAAAATAGAAAAGAAGGAAAAGGAAGAAAAGAAAAATGAAAGGGAAGAGAGAAAAGAACTTGCCCAGACACCCCCCCGAGAGTCAATAAAAATGCAGTACACACTGGTCAATCATAAAATCATCTTTGTCCCCAAGTTTAAAAAATGAAAACAAAACAAAACAAACAAACAAACAACAACAACAACAACAAAAAAAAAAAGTCTTAAATGACTGCGTAGATTTGGTCATACTGCTTCAGCCAACACTTATTCAATTTAATACCTGCAGACAAACTGGGCTGCTCTTTTGGGATCTGAATTATTTTTAAAGGACAAGAATAAGTAGCCTGCAGATGGATGCCCCAGGAACAGGTAAACGAATGGGAACCACCACCGTGCTCAGCAGGACATACTCCCAGGGCCACCTCTCACCACATCCAGGTCCTGGGAAACCCGTCGTTTCCGCAGCTCCTCCATCCTCTCGCACACGTCTGAGAAGCAGGTATTGTAATAGTCTGCATACTGCTGGGCCAGGTCGTCGATATTTCCCAGTGACCCATCCTGAGGGGGAGGAGGGCGGGGAAAAAGAGACAGGAAAAGAACAAAGGTGGTCAGGTCAGGTCAAGTCAGTTCACCTTGGAAAAGCCCCATGGCCATCTGATTGCCCTCTACACAGCATTTAGATTAAGACCTGTGACGTGGGCCAGGCTAGGTTTTACATGTGGGAGCTAATCCTCGGGGAGGGCAGCCCTCTGAGATGGAATCTGTTCTTTTCCTCCCTGTATCAATGAGTAAACAGGAAAGAAGGTGAGTGACTGACCCTGGATCCCAGGGCCCACCAGCAAAGATGCCAGGTTTCCAACCCCTGGGCCTCCTGGTGCCAAAGCCATAGCATCAGCCCCACCTCTCTTGGACAGGTGAGAGGCAAGACGTCATGTGAGTGACAGGCTCCTTGCTACTCAGTTGTGGTCAGGGCCACATCAGCACCTCTAGGAAGTTTATGAAAGAGACAGAAGCCAGGCCCTCCTCTCCGCCATTCTGAATAAAGCCTGAGAACTCAGGTATCCACAGGGATGCTGCATCTGGGATGTACTTCAGACCCTCCCAAAAGACCCTCAGAAAAGTGGAAAACCTTCTTCAGCAGTCATCAGGGCTCGTTAGTATTCATCATTCCTTACTGTAGTCATTAATATTCATATTATTCATCAGACTTATTATTCATGAGCCATTCCAAGTACAGGTGCAAGAGCGCATGTTAGAAATTCAGTAAAAGCATCGCCTGTCCCTTCCTGGAAGCAGGTGCACAGGTGGTAGCCCAGGAGTTTATACCAGCTCTATAGCCCCACACTGGTTAAGTGGCCTCAGCGTCACCACTCACCCTGCCAGTGACACTGAAGTAGTTGACAGCACTTACCTAGCAGTGAACTCTAAGGAAAAAGCTTGTGTGCGTGGGCACGTAGGCTGCCAGGCATACAGGGAGTGCTAGAAAGGGATGTAGCTAATGTCATTCACCACAAGAGCACGTCTCATACTGCGGCCTCCTTGAGGAAGTCATTTCCTCAACACGTCTGAACACACAGAGAGAGGACAGAGATTCTTCTATCAACCATCTATTCAGGAAGACACTGACTCTCCTCTGCCCCCTTTTAATCCCCTCTCCCTCTGGTATGAATAAATGACTTTACCAACACAACCAAGTAACATGATTTGACCAAAACAAATAACCAAGTTGTATTTTAACTTCCAGATGACTGAAAAATGCACCCACATTCTCCACTGCTCTCCAGCCCCTCCATAATGCTGGTTCCTTCACGACAGCAACACATCTAGCTCTGCAAAAAGCAGCCTTAGACGTAAGCATTCATGGGGGTAAGACTCATCCAAAGTCTGTCTGGTAAAACCTAAGCCTGTCAGATCTGGGTCACAGCAGGCAAGAGTCATACCCCGCTTCTGCATTCCCTGGGTTTTAGGAACTAAGGGGAGAGGAGAAACAGAAATTAAAAGAAAGTATTTTTTAGAAATGCTTCTTGCTTTCCCATGACTAACATGTTCTGCATTTCAGGTAGGTGCCTCAAAGTTCCTAGTAGAGAGCTAGAGACAAGACAGACTCTTGCAAGGCCAGTAAGATCTTTGAAGGTTTAAACATGCCTGGGCAAAAGTCATTCTCTCTCCACAGTCGGCCTGAGATGACAGGCTAGACACAGCAGAGGAGGCGGGAGCCCACCCTTCCCGTGTTCACTGTCAAGTTTCCAGTAGGGAAATAACATCAGCCAAGACAGGACTTTGCTATGGACCTCAGAGGTCACCTGTCAGCCCACCCTTCGTCTACTGACCCAGTGAAGAAACTGACTGAAAGCAGAATCTCCAGGGAGAGCTGGAGCTGGCCAGAATATCTTAAGATGGGGTTTCTGAAATACAGCATGATAAATCAAAGTACGATCCCAGATTGCCCTGACTTGTCTCAACACAACCACACAGGCCTGTGGGACCTGGGAGGAACTTCTGCAACCTCCCAGCTGGATTTTTTGTCTCTTTCTTCACCTGCCCAATTTGCCCTTGACCCAGCCACCTTCACCTTGCCCAGTAGAGATCTGGCCAGGTCTCCCTCCACCAAGAAACCTCCATGCCATCCCCATCACACACTCTGCGAAATAAATCCCAAGTGTACCAGCCCAGCTTTCATTCCCCTTCACCTCTGGTTCCCTGTCCCAGGTGGGTCCCAAAAAAAAAAAAAAAAAAAAAAAAAAAAATCCTGAGGCCTATAGACTGGACAGGACCTGAATAGCAACAGGCAGCTTCTTCCAGCAGGGGAGGGAGGCACAAAGTAGACCCTCACCCCACACCTCTCATCTCACCATCTGCATCCAATGCACAAGTGCCCCAGGAGATTGGAGGCAACTTGCTGGAGGAACTTTAGGAGACAGGAGGGCAGAAGAGCAGTTTCTATGGCGGCATCTGTTCTGACCACTCAAGGAGAGGGCTCAAGTCCGTGGATGCCCTGGTTATTCTAGAAGCACCTAAGCAGGTCCTAGGTCAAAGGGAGCAGGGTGCCCTTTGACTTCAGAATATCAGCCTTCTATAAGCCAGGAGTTTGCTTACACTGTGAAAGAGCAAAGCCCTCACCATCCCTGTTCGCTGCAGCACCTCCTGTTTTCTTAGCAGGTACTGGAAAGATAAAGAAGTGCCCTTTCCAGTGTGTGTGGGGTGGAGGGGAGCAGGTCTTGTAACAACTGTACCCAAGAATCTGCTTTTATGAGTTATATCCCTGATCCTCACCACAACAAGGGTCCCTGGAAGATCCTGGGCTATTCAGAGTTTTCTTAGTCTCTCAGGAATATAATGCTATCCCCATCCAGAAACTTCTGTCCTCATCCATCAGGGAAACAGACCATCCACATCTCCTAATACCCAAGTGTGCTTGCTAAAGAGGTTGCATTGTGCGTATCTTGTGGCTTGCTGTTCTTCAATGGAAATCAATCCCTCTCTCCCCCACACAGGCACAACCACGAGTTGTGCTGTCCGAGCCGAAGCACTTCCACCTAGAATTCTGGCTTTTCTCAGAAATTACCAGTTTTCACATTTGTGTACTGTATGACCTGTCACAACTGACTATTTTCTTAGAATAATCCAGGCCACTAGAACCGTATTAGAAGACAATTATTTACATAGCTGTGTTCAACCACTTTGGCCCTTTTTTCTCTCTTCTCTCATATATCTTAGAGACACCTTCAAAGTCAGCTCTTCATTTCAGTTTCAAAGTTTGCCATCTACTGATCTTTTTTCCTAGCAGTGCCAAATTTGAATTCCCTCTCTCACTCTGAATCACTCAAAACTCCCTCAGTAATTTGAGGACCTGAAAAACATACCGGTTTCGCACGAGGAGGAAAGCAGCTGTTCAACACAAGAGAGGCCAAAGACAGCCAATATTTCACTCCCTCAATATGGCGCCGTGGCCACTCCCCACTTGGCGCTCAGCGGATAATAATTTAGAGCGGGGTAGCACAGCTGCCTTTACGTTGTCCCAAATCACTTTCCAGATGTGCAGTAAGCCCCCATAATTGCCACTTTCGTCCATCTTGATGATTTAAATGCCAAGAAAGGCAAAAGAATAAAAGAATGTGTGTGCCTGTGCTTTGAAGAGTAAGTTTTGTCTGCCATCCTCTTAAAAAAAGTCCTTTTGTGTCCCAATCAAGTGAAACCAGTGAATGACCTGGTGATTTTTTTCTTTATCCATTCAAACCCTAGCCTCTTAAAGAAGAAAAATAATAATTAAGAGGGTGAGAGGAAACATTGGCAGATGATAAGTGTTTATGGCATTGATGATAGTGATGATTTCAGTGGTATGTACTTATCCCCAGGCTCACTGAGTTGTAAACATTAAGTATGCACAGCTTCTTATATGTCCATGTTCTTTCAGGTAGTTTTCAAAAAAAAAAAAAAAAAAAAAAAAAAAAAAAACCATCAATTCCATGCTTTTTCAGAACTATCTAGCAATCTTGGCATCATTTTCATCCAACTTGTTTTTATTTGAGCTAGGTACAGACCCACTCAGTGAAAATATTTACTCCCACTGAAAGTATGTGCAACATGAATCTGTAGGGAATTTGAATAATGCAGATAATATTTCAAAAGCATCATACTTACTGCATCTTTCTTTCAGGAATGTAAAATCTATGTGTGACTCCACACTCCACAATGCTAATGTTAAGAGGCATTGGTATTGCAAAATAAACTATAACTTTAAGTCATCTCTCCATTCACCATAATAAATACCTTTTTTTTTTTTTTTTTTGAGACAGGGTCTCACTAAGTTGCCTAACCTGGCCTTGAGCTTATGATCCTCCTGCCTCAGCCTCCCAAGTAATTCGAATTACAGGCACTCACCACTGTGGCTGGCAAAAACACTACAATTAAAACACTGGAACAGATTCCATTTTAAACCTTTTCTTTTAAGGATTTGAAGCTTCTGGGCTAGAGGTTATTACTTGCCTCATCTGTTTCACTTCTTTATTACTTTTCCCTTTTTGTTCTTAGGCATTAGGCATGAACCAAAATTTAGGAACAAAGGAAAAATGTGATTTCCTCAAAAGATTTTTTTCCAAGTAGATTTTGAAACTTTGAGTCACGTTATCTATTTACAAGACTTTCCCACTCCTGTCTTTAAAAACAAGAAATGAGATACATGGAGATGCAAGTTCTCTTTCCTTTTCTCATTACAGAACTAGGTCGCTGCACCAGTACTATGACTGTCCACCACACTTGGTGCATGAGAATTAAATCTTGGCCCTAACGATCAGTGTCAGCTGTGGATGCCACACTGTGTAGCGTTCCCCTCCAGGCCACAGGGCACATTTATACCCAAACTCATCTTTCATACAACCAACATAAAAATAGGGGATAAGGGGCATTGAACCAAACAGTTCACATCAGGAGGACTGTTGTTACAATTAAGGAGGAAAGAAATGGCATTGTTCTCCCAACAATTGGTTTAACAGTATTTCTGAGATTTATCCCAGTGCACTTCTGTCTCTGGAAAATGTGAAAATTCGGAAGACAGAAGGCATGGGTATCATTACTCTTTTTACTTTTGCTCTCTTCTTTCCCCAGATGTCACTATGGTTTAGACTATCTTGACAGACTTAAGGGAAAAGGGAAAGAAAAAGGGGGAACAGTCTCTGAAAACACTGGGAGATACAATGTAATCTTCCTATGCAGATTACATGCAAATGAATGCAAATGAACTTGTGGTCCTCCTATTTTATGTAACTGTAAAGACAGAGCCCAGAGGGACAACCCTGTAACTCTCAGAGCTGGGAAGAAACAGAACACTCCCGATTTATTTTTTGTTTTTCTCTTTTTCTGTTCCTATAAATGTACACTTGACGTATTCTATGTAATATAAATTATATGTTATATTTATATTGCTTCTTGTTGTTCTGGAGAGGGATGGAGACTGAGAGCCCCTACAAACCAAATCCACTAAAAGAAATCCCTGCAATACAAAGAAGCCTGAGTTCTTGAACGACCTTGTGGTGTGTTTTCATTCTTTATTAGCTTGTTTCAAGATGGTGAGGCAACAGATACTTTCCTCAACCTTTCAGGTGAGATTGCTCCGAGCATAAGAACAACGTTAACTCTGGTTCCCATGTTCAGCCTCACTGAATCTGTGCAACCTCACTGATCGTAGCAGCCCTGTTATCCCATCCCTCCCTGCATGTCATTCTGGAGAAATGAGCTGAATATATAGTAACTGATCTTACGTATTTTTCTCTAGGGTATCATTCCCAGCATTTCTACAGATGGTTTGAACTAGAATACAGTTCAGAAAAAAAATTTTTAACACTTAACAACTAAAAACATACACTAAAGGGACATATTAGGTCATGCTGGTGGAGAGGGAGGACTCAGGGGTGAGCACACCCATGTGGCAGGTGGCTGGAGGAGGTTTGACTTCACATCTTCCATTTCCCTCTGCAAAAACACCCAGAACATGCCAGAACCCATGTCTAATTCCTGCACTGGCCAATATGGTCCTGGTGTCCTTGGCCCCCTTACCCTGAATCAGTGGATCCCAGTTAACACAAATCTGCAAGAATGAATGGCCTCCCAGAAAGCAGAACCTGGACCCCCTTCTCTCCAGAACTCTGGTAGCTCCCAATTCTAGAGTGGTGGTCCTCAAATATCTGGAGGAAAAATAGGGGAAAAAATAGAGACATAGAACCTCCTCAAATATATGTAACTTATTTATGAATATATACTATATCTACTTTTAAATATAATTAAGCACTTTATTAATATCAGCTCAATCTATTTATAACTACAATTATTTACATTAAAAATACACACAAAACATGCCTGTAATCCCACTACTCCAGAGGCTGAGGCAGGAAGATTGCAAGTTCAAGGCCAGCCTGGGCAATGAAGGGAGATCCTGTCTAGAAAGAAAATATAAAGGGATAAGAGTTTTGCTTAGCCCTTTAATAGAGCACTTGCCCAGCATGTCCAAAGCCCTGAGTTCAATCCCAATACTGCCCAAACAACCAAAAAAGCAAACACATACACATAGATACATCCCAAACAGGCATCGAGATAAAATAAGTATAAGAAAAAAGTCTTAGTTTTCTCCTGTCCCCAAATGCATAAGCAGCTGAAAATTATGACCCTTTAGGGGCCATGTGGGTCAAGGTTGCATGGGTCGCAGGGAGCTGGTGAAGGCAGGCTCTATAGGCTGCTGCCTCTCTGGGCATAGTGAGCCTAACCTCACTCCAGGTCAGCAGACTGACAGTTGTGAAAGGAAGTCGGATGTGAAAGAGAACGAGAACAAAACACAGCCTATAAGAACATGGGAACCAAGAAGACCAGTGGAGTCACCTCTGATTCTCATGAACTCAACCTTGACACCACAGGTGACCTATAAAGGAAGCTGGAGCTCTACAGGGGACCAGCACACACTTGCCCCTGGACATGAAGAAGATAAAGGAGATATGGAAGAATTGCTTTGGAGTCACTGTGAAGCCAGGTGCTGCCTCATGCCAAGAAGGGAAGTCACCAGGTAAGTGACACCACACACAAACCACCCCAATGCCTACCTAGCATCCTCTGCCAAACTTCAGAGTCCAAAACTATGGCTGTTGCTGATCCACTTCCAGCTTCCAAATCTCACACTAACCTAGTGGACTTCACAAATGCAGAACCACACTGAGAAGAGTCAACACAGGCTACACCATGACGGGGTGTTAAGATAAATTGAAATATTTGAGACCCACATTTAATTAATTAATATTGCACAGTACAGTAAGCACTAAACAGAATGGAAAATGTCAGGGCACATCTCTTAAATTAAGAGCATTGTTTCATACATGTTTGTGTCAGTTTTATAGATAGTTGTCCCTTGGTACCCATGGGGGATTTGCTCTTAAGATTTCCACCTGTACTACACCCCAAGGATACCAAAACCCATGGACGCTCAATCCCCTTATGTAAAATGGCATAGTATGTGCATCTAACCTGAGCACTTCCTCCTGTATGCTATAAATCATCTCTAGATTACTTATAATACTTGATAACAATGTAAATGTGAACAGTTATTGTATTGTATTATTTATGAAATAATGACAAGAAAAAGTCTATACACAGATGCAATTTGTTTTCAAATATTTTTGATGATTGGTTGGTTGAATCCATGCATGGGGATGGTGCAGACACAGAGAGCCAACTGCATATGTATTATTGTACTTGACCCCAATGTAAAACATGTTCCTTCCCATGAACCTGAGACGAAAGTTGGCAAGTCACTGAGGGAATTCACTTTCCAGAATGCAAGCCCTGAATCTCCTCTCCTGTCCTCCATTTCAGAAGCCTCTGCTCCTGGGTCTCCTGGCAACTCTCAACCCCTCCAGCTCAGCTCACCCTTCATAGCAAGTGCGCCCCAGGCCGCTCTTGCATTCCTCCCTTGTCTAGCTCCCTGCTCCTCTGGGGAAATGCTGCCTGTGGCTGATGAAGGGAAAGTCCCAGTAGAAGCATCTTAGCCTCTCATCTCCCTCCCTCAGGCCCAAGGCAGCCTACCTGACCCTAGGATGCAAAAGGCATGCTTGAGATTTTTAGTGAAAAAAAAAATGTTATTACCAAAATCTTAGGCAGGAACTAGTAATCCCTAATCACTGGTGGGGAGGAATCTGAAAAACTTAGACTAAATATGAATGAACTCAGGTTACTGGCCATGGACAAGAGAAGCTGAAATAAATGGGATGAAGAGAAGACCTCTCCTATGTCCATAAATGTTGGCAGCTCTGCACATCTTGTTGATTGTGAGCTATGAGGAAGAATGTGAGGATGGCTATAAAATTCACAGTTTATGCTCTTTAACCTACAGTTTAAAGGATATATCATTAATTCAGATAGCATTTCCTGAACACTTACCATGTTCCAGGTGCTGTGCTAGATATTATGTATGCAATATAAATCCAGACACATGAATGTTTATTGTCACTATACAGAAGAGCAAAGTGCATCTTTATTTTCATGTAGTCATATGACAGAGTCACAGGAACTTGTTGAAGGGATTAACAAAGCTACATGCATAATATAAGGTGTGTTTGGAATTAAAGGTTCTGAAAGATCCAATGTAGCAGCTATCAGTGACAGGAAGTCTAAAAACTTTAAAATGTAGAGAAAAGGGTGGGGACACTGATAATCTGATTTTAATAAATATAAACATAGATGCAGGCTCAAAATGGACATTTGGATTTAGCAGATGGCAATTTTAGACTGAACTCATTTTCCATTTCTAAACTGCCCTGAGCTTAATAGAATCACAGATTTGGAAAGAACAGCACAGTTAGTTGGGTGGGAATGAAGTCATAATTTGAGACCAGCTTCACAGATTTTGATGAGTGTGAATCACACTGAGTTTTCTCAGGCTGCCCTTGGCACACAGATCAGTGGATGTGGGCATTTTCAAATATTTGGCCAATCAAGAATTGGATGGGGAAAAGTGATCTATGATATTCCTAGAACTTTGGAAACAAATCTATTAATCTCAGAATAAAATCCTGAAAGTTCTGGCAATGTGATTAAATATGGTACAACATTCAAGTTTGCTGTGTTTTATAAAAATTATATTCTTCCATAGTGTGAGCAGAGCCTGGAAGTGTGATCTCTGCAGGAGTCAAACTGACCTTGACTCTGCCTGAGGGAATCCTGTCCCTCTTGAGCACAACTGGTGAGGGAGACCCAGGAGTCCAGCCCAGTGGATCAGAACTGCTGACAGCAGGCATCACACTTGTAAGTAAAGTTGATCCAACTATTTCTGGGTGCAGTTGCCAAAATTTCACATTTAATAACTGACAGGTAAAACCTAAATGGTCTTTGGATAGCACCTGACCTTCTGCATTGTGTAAATCATACATTCCCCATCTCATATAAAATGACTTGAGATGGTATTCAGACTTGCTTCAAAACTCTGGGCTTGAGAAGGTATTGAATGCACAGAGATAAAACAAGATCAACTATAATCAAAGACTCTAGAGGTAGAACATAATGATTCTTTAACATTGTCACTCTACTTTTGTATACATTTGTAATTTCCCATTCTATTTGTTTGTTTGCATAGTACTGAGGATTGGTCCCAGGGAGGCTATAAAACTGAGCAACATCCGCAGCCCTTGTTTTTTATCTTAAGACAGGATCTCACTAAATTGCCCAGGCTAGCCTCAAATTTGTGATCCTACTGCTTCAGCCTTCTGAGTCACTGGGATTAGAGGACTACATCACTGTCCCCAGATATATTTTATGTGTGTGTGTGTGTGTGTGTGTGTGTGTGTGTGTGTGTGTTTTGGTGCTGGAGATTGAATCCAGAGTCCCATGTATGCTAGGCAAATGCCCTACTACGGAGCTACCATCATTCCCAAGCCCTGTAAAGAGGTTCTAAGATGTGGCTCTTACGTACGTGCTTATTGTCACCAGGAGACTTTAGAGCTTTTGAAAGGTAAGGCTAAGTAAGACTCATTCATTTTTGCAAACTCATTACCTAATACCGTCACAATCCTGACTTTTAAGCAGTTACCTAAGAAATAGCTCTAAAATGCATGCAGACATGAATGAATGAATGAATGAATGAATGAATGAATGAATGAGTGAGTGAGTGAATGAGTGAATGAAGGCCAGTAGAAATGAGCTCTCCTGGGGCTGGGATTATGGCTCAGTGGTAGAGTGCTCGCCTAGCACTTGCGAGGCCCTGGGTTTGATCCTCAGCACCACATAAAAATAAATAAATAAAATAAAGGTATTGTGCCCAACTACAATTGAAAAATAAATATTAAAAAAAAAGAAATGACCTCTCCCTTTCCTGAGACATCCATAAAATTCACGCAATAATTATGAGTTGACAGACTTCTCACAATGCCAGCATTTCTATATATAATGGGGAGTTTTTAATCAGTCCCTGTCCCCAGTGATCTTACACCCTTAACAGTCTCCTGAATGAGACAGTCAATGAAACAGGAACTGTGTCCTTAGCAACCATGGCGAATGAGGGAACTGGGGAAAGGGGCAGAAAGATGGTGCCAGGCAGAAGGGACCACAAGTGTAATTCCTCTGCATTCCAAGACAGCCCAACAGTTTGCAAAAAGAAAAGCTACCTTGGGTCACTAAATGGTCAGACTGCACAGGTGTGGTAGGACAGGGAGAGAGGGAGGAACCCAGGCGTGGGGCTTCCTTGTAAATTCAATGGCCAAGGAAGGCTACTTAGGCAGGGAGATGGAATGCATACACTGACTGAAATAGAGCAATGACCTCCTGCTGTGTGCTTCATGACAACCAAACCACAGAGACTTTAAAAGCAGGGACTCTGTTTCATTTATTTTGTATTCCTGGGGAAAAAAAACCTCTTAACATAAGCACAGTTGGGACTGTGAGCTGATAGTGCCTTGTCCCTCATCACCTAGAAAGACCCCTAAAAGGGGGGCAAACCATCCAGGAAGCCCATCTGTCCTTGCCCAGCTCTGTTTTATTATATTTCTCTCTGGTTATGTACCCCTATTCATGCTGACGACACTAATAAAGTCCTCCTAAGAGAACCACTACCAGGAAATCTTCCCCTGTGATATCTGGCAGGGGACCTCTTCCCACCTTTGTCATGGAAAAGGTCCATGGATGAAAATCCACTTGGATGTTAGTCCTCTTTCCAGGTATTGCCACAGTCAAACAGGGAGAGAAGAGCTTTGTAGAGTAAGGCCAGCCAATGAGAGGAAGAATCAAGTGTGGTCATGACTCCAACCAAAGGATTAGGAGTTCCCGAATCTGAACCCTACTCCACCACCTCCTACCTGGTGGTCCTGAATAGACACTTGCACTCACTGCTTTTCCTCATCTGTAAGATGGGAACCATATTGCTACCCTGCATCTTGTAATGGGATTAGGTAAAATAAACCCTTAGCCAAGCACCTGGCACGCACTCAGAGCTCATAAAATCATCCTCCTCTAACAGCAAGGCAAACGTGTCCCCCATCATCTGGTGGAACCAGATTATATCACAGGGTCAGTTGAAGGATTACAAATGCAGACACTTAGAATTTCAATACAGGGAAGGGCCTTAATGATGGCTTCATTTTAATGTATGAATAAATGGGAACCAAAGGCCATAAGGTTTTGAGTGACCTGTCTCAGAAGACAAGACACCAAGCTGCCTAAATCACAAGACAGGAATTACAGATTTCTAAGTATTTCCACTTACTGTTACTAATTCTTAACATCTTGGGGGTCATAGATTTTATTAGAATACAAAGTTATTTCTTACACCAAAAGGATTAAAAAAAAAAAGGAAAGTTGCTTGATGCAGTAGGCTCCAGTCACCAAAGTCACAATCTTCTCACATGCTGACAGAAGCATTGAGACAAATGACAAAGCATTAAAAGTCTTGAAACAAAGATGAAATGTTACATCCCTAACAGCCTCCTGAGTGAGGCAGACAAGAAACAGGAACTATGACATTCTATTTGAAAGGCCCTAAATACATCAGGAGCTGATCTGGAGGAGTCCTTGGCCTTCCACTCCCATCAGGCAGAGCACCGGAAAGAGACATCTGGAAAGCCAGGGGTTCCCCCACAGGTCCAGGTGTGGTAAGAAAACAAGTGTGTGCACAATGCAGTGGCCACAGGCAGCAGGCACATTCCCTCTGTTGCCAAGAGCAGCTGGATAGGCCCCTGCTGAGCCAAAGGCAAACCTGTTTGTTCCTATTTGCTGGAAACTAATTAGAGCTATTCATTCATGTGATATGGAGTTGGTGATATCTTTCCAAAGTCAGGAAGAAACCAAGTCACCCACCGGCCTGGAAAACCATCAGGTGATCTCAAAATGACTCTTCATCACACACCTAACCATCTCCCAACACATTTCATGATTTAGTTTCTGGAACTTGCTCCTTTGATCAACTCAACGGTACTATAGCAATCCGTGCACCAAGGACTTCAGTTAGGGACTCACACTTGTACTTGCATGGGGAAAACCTGTTGGTTTCATCTTGAAACACATTCTGACTGATAACGTGCAAGAAATCAAGTTTAGAGAAAGTTAAACTGGCAAAATTGTTCTTCTATACAGGTCGGCTGTCTGTACCTATATCTATCTGCCTGTCTACCTATCCATGCACCTAAATAAAATATACATAGGACATGATATGGCCATAATTTCATTTCAATTTCTGTGGGGATAAAAGTTCTTTCCTAACCACATCATTTCCCCTCAAGATGATCTCAATTTTCATCATGAAAGACTTTTACTTTTGCCAAGAATATAATGTGAAAGTGCTCTGAGAGGCATCGGAAGCGCATGGATTTGTTCTTACTCATAGATTAAAAACATCTTGGAAGCTAAGAGTGGAGAATATTTGCTTGGTACCACATTCTACACAGGGTCACAAGGTAAACTTGACAGTTATCTTATGCCCAAGAGAAGAAAAATACAATCATACAATCGACAATGAATTCACATCATTCTATCAAACCAATTATCACAAGAATGAAAACATCCATTTTCTCAATTTGCTCACAAGCTGTGAATTTACTAACATCACAGCTGGCTTTTTTAGTGACATCTCATATTTAAATATCTATCATATACTTTTTTTTTTTTTTTGGTGCTGGGGATTGAACCCAGAAACACTTGACTTCCAAGCGACATCTCCAGCCCTTCTTATTTTTTATTTTGAGACAGGGTCTCATTAAGTTGCTTACAGCCTTGTTAAACTACTGAGGCTGGCCTCAAACTTGTGATCTACCTCCAGAGTCTCTCGGACTATAGGTGTGCCTCAATGCACCCAGCTATCACAGACTTTTTTTGAAAGAGCAGTTGCTTTCACTGAATAATGAACATTTTTATCAACTCATCAGGCAAATCATAATGACCCTATTTGCTTGGACTTTATTCCCATTCATATTCTTGGATGTACAATGAGGAAACTTTTCACATAGGAAATGTGCTAGTTAAGACTTGCCTACCTCCTACCCAAACTTCTCTATGCTTCTCAATGGCCCTATAAAAATGGGAAATTTCACTTTCTTCTCTGTGGTGTAGGAAGGTAGGACAAACATTTTCATTTTAATTGCTTGCCATGCTGTGTGTAATTCTGACATAGAAAATTAATGTACTATCAGGAAGTTTCATTTGTTTTCCTTTTTAAAGTGCTGATTCTGTCACAGTGGGCTGTTTTTCCATTCATAAGACACAGCAGTTCAACAACTGCATTTTATACAGGGAAATCAGACCGGGCTTCCTTGAGCACCTCCAGACACAGAGATTCTACTAGTACCTGAGTCAGATTTTGCCCCTCTGATCAGAACCCTTTCCCAGTCTCTAGCTGCATTCAGAGCAAAGGCCGCAGGCCCCATAATGACCTAAAAAACTCAGCCCACCCACACAACCCCGGGCTTTGATGTCACCTCATCTCTTACCTCTCGCTGGCTCCCGGTCCCCAACTGCACTGATTATCCTATTGGTCCTGCACCATTCCAACACCATTCCAAACCCTCTGAGTCTTGACCAGGCCTTTGAACTTGCCCTCTCTGCCTGCAATTGTCACTCAGATACTCTCTTCTTAAAAGGGACTTCCTATCTAAACCTGCCACCTCCCTCTCCTGTACCATCCCCAACCTCATTCTCTGTCTTCCTAGGACTTTTCTTCCTAGAACTTTTCTCCATATAAAACAGTTTTGCTTCTTTTCATGTTTATCTTTTTTCCCCCTCTATCTCCCCCAACTAACAAGTCTAGCCCAGGAGGGCAAAGATTTTTCTAAATTTTGTTCTGTGCTACAACAGCCCCTAGTAAGCTTTCAATATAAATGTTTTGAATGAATGAATGAACCAATAGGAGGAAATGAAATCATCAATCAACACATACTATGCCAGGTATTATGCTCTGGCCCTTGGGCAAACAAATATGAGCACTTCATACATTACTTTTTGCTCTAAATTTTTCATTTAAGTAACGTATTTACTACTGTACAGTTCTCAGACTTAAAAGTAACTAGCAAGTTTAAAGTTCTCAAATACCCATGACTTCATTATAATTTAAAAAGCCATTATTAACTATGCTGGTGCCATTTGTATGTGTATCACCCTGTTCTCTTTGTATGGTTTCAAAAGAAACAAATGGAATATAGTTCAAGGTGTTAATTACATAAGCTTATTAAAAACAAACCTCCAAGAGGTGTCAGTTCTAACTCTTAACACTTTTATGTTTACGTACTTTATTAGTTTTATATATGTGAGAAAGTCAAATGCAATAAGCATAATATTGCAAAATAGCCACTACCAAAGGAAAATTACTTCTCTCCATAGACAAGCCTTATGAAGAACTTCTCTAGTCTATAAATGTGAAAGTGAAAGGACATGGCAGCAGAGGCAAGTTTTTACTTGCTGGATTTAAGGTAAGGAGATGGAGTGCTTCCCACATAACTGCAATTTAAACAGGGAGAAAAGTGTTTGCACTATTCTATTTTGTAAAAATGACTGGGGATTATTTCAAGGGCTTCTGTGTATCCAGGTTATAAATGATCTAGATAGAAAATTTTGGATAATTTTATTTATATTACATTTAGAGAACAAGTTCTATGAATAACTACTATTGGGAAAATGGCTCTGCTAATGACTAATCCAGAATAAGACCTTTGGACCTCCAAACTCAAGATGGGGCCACAAATGCAGGAAACGAAGATCCTCCACAGACGACTGGAGATAATTCTCCTCCAAGGAGCAGCAGATATTCACCAGCCTCCTGGGTCATGGAGGGTGGGTGTGTCAGAGCCTGGACCATGGAAAGTTCCCTGGTGCCAATTCAATCTTTCCTTCCTTTGAGCAACGTGAGCCCAGAAAGCATCCTGGCCCTGCTCTAGGCTGAGGTCAGGTCTATATCCACCAGCCTGAACACTAGAGTGACCATGGAGACTTGGCACGACTTTTGGGCTAAAATGCAAAAGAGCAACTTTGTTTTCCATAGAAATAAATCAGACACTGCTTAAAAAGAGATCATCAAGTGATTTCAACCTCACTTTATTTTTTCACAAACATGAGACCAGCAATATTAGCCCTGTCTCTCCCTATCCCCCTTGGAGGCAAGAAATCCCATGAAAGATAAAATATAGAAGAAAGTAGGGGACAGCAGCACTCAAGGAAAAGACCAAGAGAAAGACACTAAGTGCAAAGTAGGTAGTGATGTACCTTGATGATTGTTTTATCATAATAAAATTTCATTTCTTATATAAAAGTATGTTTCAGTCTTCATTTGGGAATACCAAAAAGCAATTAGAACGTATATATCTGAAAAGAGCTGCAATTCTAAAGAACTCCAATGTAGAGAGCAGAATTTCAAGATGGAGCAATTGAAAGACAAGAAAAGGGTCACCCTGAGATAAAGACACTTTCAGCCAGTGTGTGAAAATTTAAGGACTAGAGAGGGCTGGGACTAATATTTCAAAAACTTTCCACAGATGCTTTCTGTGTAATTTTCCTCCTGATTCCAAATCTTGCCAACTATCTTTAAATCTCCAATGACAGTTAAATCGCCTACTTGTTTCGGAGAATTGCACTGGATTCTGTCCATATTCCATAATTTTTCAGCAAAAAGATATACTAAAGACCAACGATGACTAAAGACCACAGAATAATTTGTCTGCCAGAAGGAGGCATTTGAAAGATCACTTAATCTATTCTTCTACCCCATCTTCACCCACACCTTCCACTTACAAAAGAAAAAAATGCCAATATTTGTTCTAACAGATTATGTATCTATTTTTATGGGGTATTTTTCTTTGCTTTGCTTTCTTTTATTATTTTTTGGAGTGCATTGAGGGGGTTGTTTGAAGGACAGGGAAGAACATTATGATAAAATAGTTAAGATTCCAGACCCAAATATTAAGAAAGTCATTAAATTTCTTGGTGTCTTGGAGAGACAGGTACCTGCCTCACAAGGCAACACTGCCAAGCAAATGTCTCCGTCTCTGAAGCAGTATCTGTCACCCAGAACTTAATAAATGTTGCTCTTTGCACTTAGCATTGCTGCTTATAACTTTATGGACTATCAGGGCCAACTCTTACACTGTCCATCTTTAAAGGTTTTCTTGTATCACAATGAAATCACTTTTGTCCAGGTAGAAACAGTTTCGGCATGTGGAGCACAGAGGACTACAGACAGATACACTATTTAGGAGTCACAGAGACTCAAAACAAATCCAGCTCCCAAAGTTGGGCCCTCCCCTTTCCTAGTAGGGATGCAGCCAAAGTCAGGCCCACCTGTGACCTGTCTTCCTTTAGGTGTATGCCACCTTTCTGCCCTTCAGAGACTGGTTTCTGATTGTTTCACATACATACACTCAGGTATTCCTCTCAACCTACGTCAGCTCCTACTATAGCTGGGGTGTTGAATGTCCCCCAAAGGCCCATTTTAAGACTTGGTCTTCAGCTTGGTGATGTTGGGAGGTGGTAGAATCTTTAGAAGGTAGGCCTAGTGGGAGAAGTCAGATCACTAGGGATTGTCCTTGAAGGAGATATTGAGACCCCTGGCTTCTTCCTGTCTCTCTTTTTCTGTTTCCTGCCTGCCATGAGGTGAATACTCTTCCTCTACTGCTTACTCCCACCATGATGTACTGAGCTGCCATAGGCACAAAACAACAGGACCAAGTGCCCATGAACTGGAACCTCAGAAACTGTGAGCCAAACAAACACATGAAAAAAAAAATGTCCAAATCATTAGCAATTAGAAAAATCCAAGTCATCTCACACCAGTCAGAATGGCAGTCATCAAGAATACAAATAATAATAAATCCTGGAGAGGATGAGGAGAAAAAGGAGACTTTTACACTGTTGGCAAGACTGTAAATTAGTACAACCACTATGGAAATGAGTATTGAGGCTCCTCAAAAAACCAGGCATGGAATAACCACGTGACCCAGCTATATCACTTCTTGGTATTTACCCTGAAGAATTAAAGGCATCTTACTACAGTGATACATGCATACCTATGTTTATAGCAGCACAATTCACAATAGCCAAACTATGGAACCAGCCCAGGTGCCTATCAGTGGAAGAATAGATAAGAAAAATATGATATATATACACAACAGAGTTTTATTCAACTATAAAGAAAAATGAAATTATGGCATTTGCAGGAAAATGGATGGAATGAGAGACCTTTATGAGAAATAAACTGAAGTCAGAAGGTCAAGGGTCATATGTTTTCTCTTGTAATGTGGAAATTAGAGAAGAAAAATTAAAACAAAGATGGGGGTGGATCTCTTAAAAACCAAAGAAAGATCTATAGAGGAAAGGGACCAAGGTGTGGAAAGGCAGGGAGGGAGGGGAAAGTGCTGGGGAGGGATACTGGCCAATTATATTGTTATACTGTGTGCATGCACAAATATGTAACAACAAATCCCATCAATATGCACAACTATAACGCACCAATTAAAAAACTAGGATGAAGGAAAAAAAAAAAAAAAACTGTGGGCCAAAACAAACTTTTCCTCCTTTAAAGCTGATTATCTCAGGCTGAGGCTATAGCTCAGTGACAGAGAGCTTCCCAGTGTGTGTGACGCCCTGACTTAGATCTCCAGCATTGGGGGAAAAATTAAGTTTATCTCAGGTATTTTCTCAGAGTAACGGAAAGATAAGACAGTCCTGTCAGCCCAACACGTGTGTCCACTTCCTATTCCAGTGCCACCACAAGGTAGCACAGGCTGGCATTTGCTAAAAGCTTAACCATGGAATGAATCCTTACCTTCCAGACTAGGAGACAGCATGAAGCTTCATACACATATGGATACCTTGAAAATTATTTGCTTCTGTCCCATTTGCTCACATTTGTAAACAAGCTGAATGCCTTCTGTCGACTTCCCTAAACTATGGATTCAAAACCCAAGAAGATTCCTGTATCTATGTCAGGAAGAAAAGAGAATCTGAGATCCTCATGTGTATGTGAGTGTTGGGGATATGGAAGGATGAGAACTGGGGAGAAATTAACATCTATTGAGCACCTATGTGCCTACACTATATATCAAGTACTCCTGTGCATTATTTCACACAAAACATACAAGACTTAATACAGGTCTCGTTAAGTATACAGTACCAACAACGACCTAGACACTTGGAGTTTACCAACATGTCTGATGTCACATAGCTAATCAACAGCAGATCCAGGTTTCAAATCTATGCCTGTCTGCCACCCACAGAGGTATGGCCTTATCTTAACTGGGTATATAACAAATTGAAGTGAACCTTACGCAAGGTTATTTGAATTTCTACTTCTTTGAATTATAAAGTGAACTTCGAAGGCCTTCTACAGGAGGAACATCCGATTAGATATTTAAATAAAAATCAGTGTGAGTTACAGTATTCCTGAGCTGCACACGACGTACAAGTGAATACTCAGCTTAACCACAGATGAGGAAACATATGGCTGGGTGCTTCGCCAGGCCAAACAAACTGTCACATCCTTGGATCCATCATTTCTTCCTGAGGCTGGGCTCGTGGCTGACCCAGCAGCTCAAGTAACCCCACCCACAGTCCCTGTGGGAAAAGCTTGGGCTCAAATGCTGATACAGCCTCTGCCCACAGTGCTGGCAGCCTCTGAGCGTTGTCCTCTCCAAGAGCATGGTGCCAGGGGAAGAAACCTCACTTATCCCCTCCAACTCCCCCAGCCCCATAACACACGGCTGGCAAGGGTGGGCCCAGATACACACCCAGGTTTGACCTCAGCATGGCTCAGGGCAGGGGGCTGAGTGTCCTCGCATCCTGATCGGGCCCAGCCCACCCTCCCCAGGAAAGCTTCCTCAGGAAATCCTGGCCGCTCCAGAGAAATGGGTGGCCCAGGCCTGAGGATGTAAACAGGAGCTGTGTGTTTTGTTCTGTGTCCCTGCAGACCTGAGCTGGGCCTCTGGCTCAAGAATTTTTTGGCAATAGTGCAATAGAAGCTGAGCTGAGCAACAGCTCAGAGCGCTAGGATTTACAAGTCCGGAATGTGCATGGGCCGACTTGGCTGAGGATGGCTAAGAGGATGGAGGTGGGTGTTCTCACCTAAGCTGTTAGCTCAGAAAGAAAAATTTTAATAAACAACAGAAGACAGACAAAGCTCTTAAGGCAAGTCCTCTAGCCAAAGGTCAAAATGCTCAGAATGTGTCTACCTTTGGGAGACTCACAGGCTAGAGATCAAACTGCACACAATCAGGGCCATGTTCCCTGGTGTCTCTGAGTGCCTGGCATGTGGCAAAAGCTCTATAAACATTGGCTGAATGAAGATTTTCCTCCAATTCACAACTTGCCTGCACCTAAGAATGTACACACACATCAAGAACACTGCCTAAAAAATTGGAAAGGGAAAACATAGAGAGGACACAGTCCTTCCCCACACTTACCTCCCTGTTGCTCACACCAACCCCCCACCCATCCATCCCTTATATTTGTACTTGTTTCTAGAAACTTCCTTAGGATCAGGGGATTCCCAAAGCCACTGGGAGCTAGGCCTGTCTCAGGGTGATATGGCTCAAAGCAGTAAATACCAGACTTTGAAATATACTCTTATGCTGTCATAATAAGTTCAGGATCCATGGAGCCTGATGTGATTTGTGTGTTCATTGTATGCCACTGTAGAAAACTTTATCCTCACCTGACTCCTCACTTCCCTGTTCATCTTCTGCTTCACCCATTTCATCTGGGACACAGAAGGAAGGATGCTGAGATGCTGAGCTGCCAGAATGAATGGCAAACTGGCACCTGTCCATCATGGACACCACTACACCTGCAAGTTGGCAATGGCTGACAGTTCTCCTTTGGAGAAGGAAATATGAACATAACAGAATAAAGAGTCATGTATACACGGGAGTGCAATGGAGACCAGCATGGGCTGTGAAACCAGAATTCCTGGGGTTTCATCCCAGTTGCAGGACCCTGTGACTTAGGACAAATACATAACCTTATTCAACCTAATCTATAAAATGGGGGAATAATGACAATCCCTACAGCTCATCTCATTGAACTGGGCTCAGTTAAAAGAAGCCAGGGACAGCATTGAGCCCAGTGCCTACCACACAGGAACAACCCATGCATCTCATCTAGTACTAACTATTAAGCACCCAAATTAGAGAATTACTTAGCTAAGCCAAGTCCTCCTCCGTGCTCCATCTGCATTTTAATTCTTAGGAACAATGAAAGAGGTTTCAGGAAGTTTCAGACACTCAATTACATCTAACACAATATATCCCATGAGTTTAATTTCAATATTCTCTGGAATCATATTTTAACTTCCAGAAACTGCACTTGTGCTTTTATTTATATCAATTACATCTCTCTGTTCAGTACAGAAAAGAACTCTTCCCCATGTCCTCTAACTATAATTTGGACCATGGGGTGTGCTGACGTTGGCCACGATGTGAGTTCTACCATGGCCCACAGGATCTCATGTGAGGTTCTGCTTTTCTCCAACAGCTGAGAAGAGTCCTGTCTGGCCATGTGGGTCAACAAGCCCTGAGGACTTCAGCAAAATAACCACATCTTACCAGGGTGACCATACAGCTCTTAATCACTACACTTCCCAAGAGCAGCAAGAGATTCATGTGAAAATACATCTTAGATGACAACATATGCTCATGCCACACAGAAAGGGGTAGAGGAAAACTAAATGCCTTTTCTAACTGATCAAGTGTCCTTGGAAGCTTCCAGAAAACTGAAAGGATTGATATGGAGAGTAAGACTCAGGAGTTATCTTTGAGTGTTCCCACATAAAGGACCCTTTGCGCCAGCAAGTGCCAGGTTCACTGTGATGCCAGAATAACGCCATTCTCCTCTCTCAAATTGCATGCCCAATTCCCTAAGTGATCTCTTAAACAATCCTCAGAGCCAACCGCAGGGTACTTTAGCTCCCTTATCTCATGGGGAAGTGTGCATCCCTGTAACCAACGTGGGTGACCCGGGTCTGAGCCCAGAACCTCTGCTCCATGGCGTAAACCTTCTGCCCTTTGCTGACATAGCAAAGTATGTGACTTGGGTCTCCAGTGCTGTCTTGGGGAGGCATGTGTTCTGAGTCCCCTGATAAGTCTCTATAGTGCTGGGGATGTTAATAAAGAGTGACTTGATCAAAATCGAATTAAGTTCTCCAAGCAGACTTTTTTACAAGAAAGAGAATTCATGTGGTGATCTATTCTGCTCAGCGGTTTTAAAAAATCTCACTGTAATCAATTTAATGGCACTGGGTCTATGTGGATTCCCCATGCCCACCCTCACAATGCCCATCTACCTAGATAGATGATCAGTCAAAACACTTCTCTCACATCCTTGGTCTCCCCTTTCCCTCACCCCCCTGCCCTGCTACCCTCCAATCCAAATCCAGAGGCTCCACCTCCTAAATGAATTCCACATCTGTCCACTTCTCCCCAACTCCAGGCCCACAACTGGTCCTAGGCCACCACCATCCTTCCCATCCTGTGCTTCCCAGCTGAATTACACTTCATTTCCCAAACACAGTCAGCCATCTTTTCTTCTTTTTCTTTTTCTTTTTTTCCAGTTGTAGATGGACACAAGACCCTTATTTCATTGATTTTATTTTTATGTGGTGCTGAGGATCAGACCCAGTGCCTCACATGTACTAGGAAAGCATTCTTTTAAGCCTGTAAATTGCTATAAGCCCTCCTGTGTGTTCCCACCACGTTTCCAATTATAGGCTAACTACAGCCTCTACCACCTGGCCCCTGAGCCAGCCTCAGGTCTCACATACTCACTAAGTTATAATCATGTTGGCCTTCTTTCTACTCTTCAATTCACTAATTTCTACTATCTTTGAGGGCCTTTAAGGTCAATGTGTGTTTTATCTTGAAAGTACTCCCCCTAAGTGGGCCACAATGATACCCAGGGGTTGCTCTACTGCTGAAAGCATTCCCCTAAGTGAGCCACAGTGATAAACACCTATAATCCCAGCAGCTTTGGAGGCTGAGGCAGGAGGATCATGAATTCAGAGTCAGCCTCACAAAAGTGAGGTGCTAAGCAACTCAGTGAGATCCTGACTCTAAATAAAATACAAAATAGGGCTGGGGATGTGGCTCAGGGGTCTAGTGCCCTGAGTTCAATCCCTAGTACCCACTCCCCACAAAAAAAGAAAGAAAGAAGGAAGGTGCTCTCCCAAAGATGGCATTCACCAGAACTATTTTCTGCTTCCTCCTTGACCACGCTATTTAAACTGCACCCCTCAGGAAGGATACTATACCACTTCCTCAGTCCTCAAAGAGTTTACATTTATCACTGAAAGCACTGTACAAATAAAAATTACATAGCATTTATTTATATCCTGTTTCACAATGAACTTGAGATAACAATTCAAAGTAAAATAAGTGATGAATACTTTTTAAAGATTAAAAAAAAAAAAAAAGGATCCATCCTTCATCCATTGTCTGTGGTCTGGTTCGAAAGAATTCCAGTAACATGGTCAGCTCCCCAAGGACACACATTCAACCTGCTGTGGCATTCTCTCTTAGAAGAATCAGCACAAAAGTAGATACTTACAAGAAAAAATATATATATAAAACAAAATAAGATATCCGAAATAGCCAGAGGAATTCAGATTAAGAGCCATCCACTAGTTTCAGAATCCATCTGACCCCAAATATGATGAGAAGAAAGAGTGGTTAAATTATTTGGAGAGTATTCTACAGTCCTGTGCCTGTATCCCCTATCCTCCCCCCCAGTACTGGGGATTGAACCCAGGGGGTGCTCTACTGCTGAGCTTCATCCCCAGGCCTTTCTCTTTTGAGGTGGGGTCTCACTGAATTGCCCAGGCTGACCGCAAATACTAGGAACACCACACCCAGATTGTATATTATAATAAACTTCCTCTGCACAAAGATTTTCTTTGCTAAATCTCCCATCCTCAGAAGCAATCTCCATCTTCCTAGTCCTAGCTCTCCTTCAGTTAAGCTCCCGTAAAGGAGCCCCTTCAGCAGGAAAGAGCACAATGTAAAAGACATCTCAGTGGAGACTGCACCATTTGAACCCCTGGAGGTGAGGAGATGGGGTGATAAGCAGGACTATAGTGTGACCTCCTCCCCACATCCTCCACCAGGGGAACCAAGGTCTTTGCAGAGAGCTCAGCACCCTCCAAAACACCTCAGTGAAAAATCAGAAGATAGGAAAAGACTATGATCCAATAAAATAGCAAAGAAGCATCCAGCAGGCTGTGAATATCAAAAGAGTGAAACAAATGGTAGGTGCTAAAGATTACACAGATAAAGAAATACTGATTTTGCAATGTCAAGAGATACACTCTCTTTTGGTCCTGGAGATTAAACTCAGGGCGCTTTGAGCTGCATCCCAGCTCTTTTTTTTTTTTTTTTTTTTTTTTTTTGAGACAATTTTTTAATTATTTTAGGCCCTTGCTCAGTTGCTGAGGCTGGTCTTGAACTTGCAATCCTTCTGCCTCAGCCTCCCAAGCTGCTGGGATTACAGGCATACAAAATAAAAGTTCAGAGTTTTAAGTCACATGATAGTGAATTATGACATCTAAGAACTTTGCTGGTCATAGAGGAGCACAGTAAAATATTGGAGAAAGAACTTTGCTAGTGATGGAATGTTCTTTATTTTGCAATATTAATATTCATGACTCCATATTTCTTTTTGTAACATTTTGTGGAGTTTCCTGTTGTTGGAACTCTTGGGATGGTGCTGGTTCTATCCTCGGGTTCTGCCCGTGTCTTGTGGCTCTCCTTACTCTCACCTTGACCTGGCATCTATGGAAACCTTCCTTTTGGTCTTGAGTCATTTCCTGCTCCACTGAAGCAACCACAAATTTTATGTTCTTCTTGAACACTGGAACTATTTAGATCCACTCGACATCGACGCAGGACAGTCGACTTACATTTCAACTTGCCCACTCCACTAATGAGGTGTCCACACACTTCCATTTTCATCCATTGCTGAGCTTGATTCCAAATTACTGACTCCCTGAACGTGGTCCTGCCTGCATGTTCTAATGACTCTCTGCAGCCATGCTGTGGGCGTGTGTGTTCCAGAAGGAAAGGGTGGCGGCACTAGGTCATCTCTGAAAATTTCTGGAGGACTTTTCCTTTGGGAGTGAGTCACTTTCCTTCTCAGCTTCAACTTAAAAACTTTTTTTTCCTCCGCAAATCTCAAGTTTGTTAATAGGATATGTGCTGGGCTGTGTAAGAGTCTCCAAAGGAAAGTGATAGGGGTTTGGGCTCTGAGTCACCAACTAGCACTTGGAGTGATCAGCTTTAATGTACTGCATGGGGCAGTCCTTTACTAAAAGGCCGGGCCACAAAGGAGCTTGGAAACTTAATTTTTCTAACTACCCATCTTTATATCACTTTATGAAGACATTTCTCTAAATGCATTTGCTCTAAATGAATGGTAGGTATTAAAATGAATTTATTCAGGCATGTGCACTTTTTAGAATGAATGGCCAAATAGATTCTAATTAAATGTCTGCCATGGAATCCACAAGAAACAAAATATACCATAAACTACTTCCACTTTCTCTACAACCTCCTTTAGTTTCTTTCTTAACCCCCAGCCATCCAGCCAGGAGTGGTTTCTGAGCCTTCAATCTTGTATTCTCGGGAAGACAGCTGCCTACTCCACACAGGCTCTGAGACCCCGCAAGCAAAGTGGTGCGAGGGGACGTCCCAAGCAGAGGTGAAAATACCATGGATGCTTGGAAGGATGAGCCCAGGGGCAGCCCCACATCCCAAAACCCTCTGTCAGAGTCTCTGGCCCACATTAGCTAGATGACAGTTCAAGAAATGTAAGCACCAGAGACTCGTCTGTGTTGAGCTAAGACCTCTCTCCACCCTTCTCCCAATTCTGTCCTGTCTAATGGTGGGGTGGGTGGCAAAAAAAAAAAAAAAAAATAGTGTTGTCCTCTTTGGGGGACTTGAATTTGGTTCCACCACTTCTGAACAAAGATGACTCCATTTTCTCGTCACCACCACCCCCTGAACTCCCCACACCATCACATTGCCAGGGGCATTGGTGCAGGCCTTGTCCATGTTGGGACACGTGGCAATTTCTTTCCATTCCCCAGTCCACATGCTCATCTGTACGACCCAAGAGCAAATTCTGGACAGCTGGACACTCACCAAGAAAACTGAGCACGCTCCCTTCTGTCTCCATCTTGTGCTACCCTCTCAACTTTCTTTTCCCTACTGATCAAGGTCTTGGGTCAAGAGCTCAATGCTGCTCCCCTATAATAAGATATCCATCTGTGTTAGTGTCTTGGGGTTGCCATAACAATGTACAACAACAAGGTAGCATCAAACAAGAAATTTCTTGTCCCGTGGTTCTAGAAGCTAGAAGTCGGAAACCAAGGCTTTAGTAGGGTCATGCACCCTCTGAAACCTGCAGAAGCAGATCCTTTCTCAATTCTTCCCAGCTAAGGGGGGCTGCTGGCAATCTTGGGCACTCCTTGGCTCTACCTTTGCATGGTATTCACTTTGTGGTTTCCTGTCAACTTTCCTCTGTGCATTTTATGTGTCTATGTTCAAATTTTCCACTTTTATAAGAACACTGGTTATATTATATTAAGACTTGCCCTCATGATGCCATCTTAGCTTGGTTTAATCTGCAAAGAACTCACTTCCAAATAAAGTCACATTCTGAGGTACCAAGGGTTAGAAATTCAACATTTCTTTCCGATACTCTAACCTCACAGGTTCCCTGGGACAACTAAATGAGATAATGCATAGGAAGAGCTAGTACCACAGTTGAAACATAGTACATGATCAATAAATACCCACTCTCTCTGTTCTATAGCATTTTTATTTAAAAGGCTTTAGAACTAAACAAGTTTTTGTAGCAGTCAAGTTTCTAAAAATAATATCCCAACTAAGACACAAAACTATCACCTCCAACCAAACTCCTTGGGAAAAAATAATAACAATGGCTCAATGGCTATCTGGGTGGTACATGGAGGATGCCCCTTATTCTAACCCTTGAGTTCTCAAGTATCAAGGAAGCAAGAAATGCAGAGTTGTGTAGGAATCAGTAAAGGAAGTTTTCCAACGAATCTGCTGACAATTGAATTTCTAAGTTCCCTTGGTTTGTAGGGAAAAAAAAAAAAAAAAAAAAAAAAAAAACTTCAATTCTACCCTGCACAGTCCCTATAGTACCCTCCAAAATATATTATATACATTTCTACATAAAAATTTCAAAAACATTAGATGCTTAAACATAGCATTAGAAAAGCAGAAACCAAACCTCAACCCACTAAGGAGGAGTGACTTAAATTAATACAATAAATAAAAGTGATCACCCCCGGTTTTAAAAGATATTTAAGAAGCCAGATACAGTGGAACACACGTGTAGTCCCAGCTACTCAGGATGCTGAGGTAGGAAGGTGGCTTGAGCTCAGGAGTTTCAAAGCCAGCCTGGGCAAACAAACAAAAAACCCCACAACTTAAGGGTGTGGCCATATGCATGCAAGTGGCTAAATGCATGCATAGCTGTACAACAGTGACAATCAAATTGTCATACCAATGCACAGGTGCTGCATCAGCATGCCTTTCTCTGCCCTAATTTTGACACAGATCTTCTTTGGAGCACAGAAGGTGGTGGGCCACTGTCTCTTCTTCCCCCTACTTATTTTGCTAAGTCATTTCTCCACCAAAACAAGCTTGGAGCCTCACTGATCCTCCCTGCCAACTACATTGCATAATTCACTGCTTACTTATCTTGACCCGACTAGCAAATTCCAGATTCTAACTCATCGGCTTTGGCTTGCTCACTTGGTCTTTGGCTGATCCTCTGGAACCACCGGTAACCTAGTGCCCTTGAGCAACTCTTGCCCTGGATTTTCTTCCTTCTATGTAAGGACTTGAAACAGAACATACTCAAACTTGTCTGTAAGTAAGTTTGCAGGCATGCAACACTAGCTTTACGTGTCTCACAATCTTGAGCCTGTTTTAAAGCCAAACTTAATATTATAAAATTGAACAGGTCCACTGCTTGAAAAACTGTTTGGCTGATGGCAGGAGATGGTCTTTCCCAATGTGGACCTTCCTGTTTTCCACAGCAAAACAATCTAGAAGTCATGGGACTCATACAATTTTGCTCCAGAGCTTTCACAGCATAGCAAGAGTAGGCATAAGGCACCAGGTGTTCGGGCCTCTCTTCACCTCCTACAAGTCCTGAGTGTTCACCATGCTGCCCCAACTATGGCATCCACCACCCTAGGAAACTGGGAAAACCCATACAGCAGGTCACTTTCTGGCTTCAGGCCCCAAACTCTGCTCAAAGAATAGCAGAGCCCATATCCATCTGGGTGGGGTCTACTTCAGAGGACACTCAGCAAAAATACATAGCCTTAGTATTTTACCTGCTTTACGGATAAAATAGATGAAGCTGGAAGGCTGAACTTGAAATCTGCAGAAGTCAAAATCAATCGCAACTGCTGAATCATGGGTACTGAACTAGGGGCCATGAAATGGGAGAAAGGAACGGGGGAAACCCAGATGCTGACACAGCTGAAGGATAGTGGATGCCAACAAGGAAGGGCCCAGGTGGCTACGAGGGCACAGAACCTCTCAATGTATATAAAGACACACTGCTCCATACAACAGTCCTACAAATGAAACAGAATCATTCTAACCTCTTGACAATCAGGGAGTACATTGGGTCTCTTATACCCCCTCCTGGTTTCTATGGAAGCTCTGCCACTGAAGGAGGCGTTCCTGCTTCTAAAGACAACCTCAGATCCCTCAGAGAGGTGACAAGCTGCAAAGTCTTGATATCACATGTCAATGGTGGAGGGGGTGTCACTCTCTGACACTTGGTTCTGCAGAAACAGTACATTCTTGGCTAATGCTTAAGTTACATCACACAGATTTTACTATATCCTTTGTGCATCACTTATGAATCATTTGACACCTATTTACTTCAATGCTCATCATGAAGTCTCAGTTTCATAATATTCTAATCAAGGCAAATTGCTACTATGCATCAGTGTTATGAGGCTCTTCCATTAAATTACCACCTGGGCGCCACATGTTACATAAGTTACGCAAACATGTTGCAGAAGGTGGTTATGACAACATCCCAGTGGATGTGGACTAACACAAAACCTTCTTAGAAAGTTCTTAACAGAACTGTAATTCATAATAAAACATGCTTTAGAAATGAAATGTTTTTTACCTCTCCTAAATGTTTATTTATTTATTTATTTTTGTACTAGGGATTGAGCCCAGGGTGCTTTGGCACTGAGCCACATCCCAGCCCTTCATATGTTTTTATTTTGAGACAGGATCCCATTTCAGTTGCTCAGAGCCTCACTAAGTTGCTGAGGCTGACCTTGAACTTGAGATCCTCCTGTTTCAGCCTCCTGAGTCTCTGGGATTATAGGCATGTATCTATGTGCTCAGCATAAATGCAAAATTTTATTTTACAAGTTAATGATTATTCCACAAACTACTTTTCATACTCACACTGAAACATGTCATCAGGTGCTTTGGGTTTTAATGGGGCCACCACCCTGTGATGTCTTTATAAATTCCTGATTGAAGGCTGAAGACTCCTAATTAAAACATGAAAATGCAGAATGAATGATTTGCAACCCTGACAGAGACAGCTGCTCACTGAAGGAAACCCTGGGTAAACACCACAAGACAGATGTAGAACACTCTTATGAGTCCAGCACTCAAAAAATGAAATTGCTAGTGAAGTGGATGCTTTTAATATTTTACATGTTTCTAATAATTCAACTATCAAAATGCTGTCTTCCATGATCTCACTTATATGGGCAATATTAAA